>NW_024114112.1:0-31801 GCF_003073215.2 Triticum urartu
TGGAGACGGGCTATCTTACTTATTGTTATGCAAGATATCTTATGTTTTGAGAAGGCAGAAGCACAAACATAAACATAGACCCAAACTAAATGAAGTAAAAATGGAAGGAGATTGTCATCTCTCGATCCATGGCGAAATAACTATCTCTAAGTAAACCAAGCTGTATACAACTTCTAAAATGTGCAATACTCAGGAAATAAGAATTTCTAAGTAGACATAGAAATAGACACTTCCGAAATGAAAAATGTGTCATTTGCACATATAAGACTGTACATCATAGAAGGTTGTAGAAGTATAGGTTACGTACTCATCAGACTTCCTCTGCAATTTGTTGCAGTGCAATTTCACCACATGATGGCAAAAAGAGAGTATTAGTGACATAGCAAATAACGGAAAAGATAGAACAAATCGATAACAGCAACTTGGTGGCTTTAAACAGCACATACAGCCTCCACAAACTTCATACATGCCAAGGAATTAACCGAGTAAAAATCATGTTTATGCCACCCAGATGGAATGACTGTACAATGCTGAAGCATGTATATAAACAGGACAAATGATACTAATATATTGCGTCTTTAATGGCATTAATATTGACAAGATAATACTATTTGCACAGTAGTAGTCACATTAACTATGGTGAACCAAGCTAGTATCAACTTGTCCTAGAGTAGGCGTGCCATACGCCCAATCCCACAGCCATGTTCGTAACCACACTGGTAATCATGCCCCAGGATTCAGGTGACGCAACACAGTAGTAGTCAAATTAACTATAGTGAACCAAGTTAGTATCAGCTTCTTACAGGCACCTTCCTGGGGTAGGCGTATGCAATAATAGGCCAATGCCAACAACCATGTTCGTAACTACAATGGTACTCCGAAATCGTTAAGGGGTACCCCTAGCAAAGGTCACTCACACCTCCTCTGGTGGTGACAAGTGGTGCACTGCATGTGCGACACTTTTTGCAACCAGGGAGTTTTGTCGGCATTTTTTCCCATGCATGGGAGGCACCGATGGGTTTGTTTGTGTGTTTATTTGTAGATCCGTTTTTTCAAATGTTTTATCTCCTGAACCGCGTGTCCAAATCACGAACTGTTTTCTCCGTTGCCTTTCTCGCATCGAGATTTTCAAACTATCCCACGTTGGTAGATTTCGATGAACTTTTTTGGGGCAAATTTATGCTTCCAGCTAGTAGCAATTTGTGCTTCAGTGTGAACTAAACTGTGCTCCCAATACAAACTAAACTGTGTTTCCCGACAGAAGCACAAATTGTGCTCCGTTCGCGGGTTAAGCACTACTTTGCTTCACGGGAAGCACTACTGTGCTCACGCAGACACGAAGCACTACCATGCTTCACGCTGTTGACAGACCAAACACCGAAAAAACAAAGAAAAAAAGGGCAGCCCGGTGCACCTAGCTCCCGCTTGCGTAGGGTTCGGGGAAGGATCCAACCACTTTAGTTCTTTTGTACGCAGTCTTTCCCTGCAGGGTCCGGGGAAGGGGAACTTTCGCGCAGCGGTAAAGTTGTTACCTTGGTTCGAGTCCTAAAACCAAAGAAAGAGCAAAACAAAACAAAAACAGGAAAAAACCGAATCAACCCCCCCCCCCCCAAAAAAAAAAAAATAAACAAGAAAGAAACCAAACCGCCCCGGTGCGGGAAGCGCCTGGCGCGCGACATGTGGCGGCGTTGGGACGCTCCCGCACACCAGAAAAGTGTCCGCTGGGACACCCAGCCATGGGGTGCCACCCAATTTAGTTGCTCCCATGGTAATCATACCACAGGATCCAGGTGATGCGATACACCTAGGCAGGCCAAGAGAGCCCGAGTGTATCCTGAAAGTTCATCTTGTGCACTGGAAAAGTACCTCGGGTTTCCAAAGTTGTTAGGACTTGTTTTCCAAGTTTTGTGATATTTCTAGCAAAAGTATCCACATGCATTTCTACACCAAAGAGGTTGTTAAAGATATATTATGGCGGCTGTTATGGATATCTTATGGCGGATGTTATGGATGTCTAGTTAAAGATCAAGATTAAACATACATGGTTTATTAGAAGTTGATGCCTGTAACTCTCTTCTTTAACTCTCTTGTAAACCTCCGTGTATCTCTCTTACTCTCAACGTGCTATGCACAATTGTAACAATCAAGTGTATGCATTTATGGGATAAGCCCCATCCTATGAATATATAATATGCGGGCTCTCCACCAGGAGAATTGAGACGCTTTACCCATCTTGACATGGTATACAGAGCCTCCTTCTTCCATCACATCTAGCAAACCCCTCACCACCGCAGCCTTCATCTTCCACCTTGAGCCGCCATGTCCTCCTCCACCCAAGTTTCTCCCCTTGGCCTCAATTACACCACATCCGAGCCTCTCAACCGAACCAACTATGTCATCTGGAAAGCCCAAGCTCGTTCCCAAATCATGGGGGCTGGGCTATATGGGTACATCGATCAATCCACAGTCGAACCCACAAAGACCATCATGACCAAGAACTCCGATGAGAAAGAAGAGATCATTCCCAACCCCGCCTACAACCCCTGGCTCATCCAGGACCAACAGATCGTGGCCTATCTCCTCCGGAACCTCTCTAAGGAAGTTCTTGTTCAGGTTGCATCCCTAGAAAAATCCCAAGCGATCTGGTCAGCACTCGCTAACATGTTCACCGCCCAATCCCTCTCCCGCGCCAACAATTGCCGCATCGCCCTCTCAAACGCCCAAAAAGGCTCACAGAGTGCATCTACTTACTTCAGTCAGATGCGAGCCCTCTCTGATGAGCTCGCTGCAGCTGGCAAACCCATCAAGGACGAGGAGCTTCTCTCCATCATCGGGGGGCTGGATATGGATTATCAGCCCCTCATCTCAGCGCTGGATGTCCGCGCGGAGCCCCTGACCGTGGATGATCTCTTCGGCATGGTCTCAAATTTCGACCAACGAGTCGAGATGTTACAAGGAACGGGGGCAGGTGCCTTCAAATCCTCTGCCAATCTCGCTGCCAGAGGCCGTGGCGGGTCTCCCAAGGGCTACCGCAAGGGTGGTGGTCGTGGCGGTGGCTATGGTGGTAACAACAGTGGCAACAGCTACAACACCGGTGGCAACAGCAATTACAACACCGGTGGCGGCAGCGGTGGTGGTGGTGGCGGCGGCCACTACCACAACAACAACTACTACTACTCCGGCAATAACCGGCGCCCCTCCTATAACAACAATAGGGGTCGTCCGTTTCAAGGTTATGATGAGTATGAAAATAAATGTCAAATTTGCAAAAAAATAACCACATTGCAAGGGATTGTGATTGGCACTATGCCGAGAACAATTCACAACGCAAGAAAGTTGCAGCAGCTGCAGATACATCTTATGGAGTTGATACCAATTGGTACGTTGACTCTGGAGCCACAAATCACATCACCAATGAGCTTGAAAAGGTGACCATGAGCGAGAAGTACCGTGGCCATGATCAAGTCCACAACGCAAACGGTGAAGGTATGAAGATAGATCATGTTGGTCATGCAATTGTCAATACCCCTCATCGGAATATTCATCTTAGAAATATCTTACATGTCCCACAAACTGAGAAAAATCATCTTTCTGTTCATCGTATTGCCATAGATAACAAAGTTCTTCTTGAGTTTCACCCCTACTTTTTGATTCGTAATCAAGCCACGAGGAAAATTCTCTACCGCGGTAGATGTGTGCATGGGCTCTACCCTTTGATTCCTCAGTTTAGAAGCTTCAATAAACAAGTGTGTGGTGTCATCAAAATTTCATTGGAACGGTGGCATGCGCGGCTAGGACATCCTTCTTTTGTTATTGTTCAACAAGTGCTTCGAAATAATCAGCTCCCATGTGTTGGTGAGCGTAGTCTTGAAACTATTTGTGATTCTTGTCAAAAAGCGAAAGCTCATCAATTACCATATCCTGTTTCCACTAGTATTTCTACCAAGCCATTGCAACTTGTTTTTTCTGATGTATGGGGTCCAACTCCTTCTTCCGTTGGTAGACATACTTACTATGTTAGTTTCATAGATGACTACAGTAAATTCACTTGGATCTATCTTCTTAAAAAACGTTCTGATGTTTTTCAAGTTTTTCATAATTTTCAAGCACTTGTTGAACGCCAATTTGACACTAAAATCCTTGCTGTCCAATCTGATTGGGGTGGTGAATACGAGAAGTTAAACTCGTTTTTCCAAAAGTTGGGTGTTTTGCATCATGTTTCATGCCCGCATGCTCACCAACAAAACGGATCTGCCGAGCGCAAACATAGGCATATAGTTGAGGTAGGATTTGCTCTCCTAGCCGCCTCCATGCCTCTCAAATTTTGGGATGAGGCATTTCTTACTGCAGTTCATCTCATCAATATGCTACCCAATCGTGTCATCAACAATGAAACACCCATGCAACGACTCCTTCATACTCAACCGAACTATAACTCTCTTCGTGTCTTTGGATGCGCTTGTTGGCCAAACCTTCGTCCCTACAATACTCGCAAACTCATGTTTCGCTCAAAATAATGTGTTTTCTTGGGTTATAGTGCGCAACACAAAGGTGTCAAGTGCCTTGATGTTCCTACAGGTCGAGTATATATTTCTCGTGATGTGGTCTTCGATGAAACTGTCTTCCCTTTTGCTCATCTACATCCTAATGCCGGTGCCCTACTTCGCCAAGAAATCCTTCTACTACCACCTCATTTGTCTGGTTTTCATCAAGGGAATGACAATTGTACTGACCACTTGACTAACTCTTCTAACCGTGCAAATGAGATCTGTGATGACGCAGGCTCAAGTGGTGAAGCAATAGAATACAATTTGGCGTCAAATGGTGAAGAAAATGGCCAAAATGGCCCATATTTCATGTGTCCCCCGCTACGTGACAGGGCTGCTCCCGAATCTGCCTCGGGATCGCTTCATGCAATTACCGGATCGGGTCTAACCACGTCCCTCTCCTCCTCTCCACCGCGGACGAGCGCCCCCCCACTCCGCCGCGGTTCCGGTTTGAGCTCTTCTGGCTTAATCAGGCGGGCTTCCGGGAGGCTGTCGTCGCTCGCTAGATCTCCGCTCGCGCCTCCCCTCATCGCTCCATGTCCGCAGTTGACTCGTGGCAGTTCTGTGCCAAGCTCGCCCGCCAATTCATGAAGGGATGGGGCGCTAACCTTGGCCGGGACCTACACGAGCGCAAAAAGGCCCTCCTGCTGGCTATCCAAGGCCTGGACGCCCGTGCTAACACCTCCGGGATCTCCCCGAATGAATGGATGCTAAGATATGATCTTGAAGACCAGCTCTCAACCATCTACACGGATGAGGAGGCCTACTGGAGGTTGCACGGTACCCAACGGTGGGTGCTTCGGGGCGACGCTAACACCGCCTATTTCCAGGCGATAGCTAATGGGCGGCGGCGGCGGAACTCCATCCACTGTCTGTGGGATGGAGACACGCCTCTCATTCGCCCCTCGGCCATCCGTGCCCATGTTGATGGCTTCTACAAAGCCCTATTTCCCCCCACCCATCGGGGTGGGGCTAGCCTTGCCCCCGACATTTGGTCGGGTAACCAGTTGGTCTCTGTTGAGGCCAATGCGGCATTGGTGGCCCCCTTCGCTGAAGACGAGGTGCTCGCCGCTATTAAGCGGATGAACCCCTCCTCGGCCCCGGGGCCGGATGGTCTGCCCGTTATGTTCTTTAAAACGTTCTGGCAGACCATCAAGCCGGAGGTCATGGCCCTATTTGAGGAGTTCTACTCGGGGTCCATGGATCTTGGGCGCCTTAACTATGGGATCGTTACCCTCATCCCCAAGGTCCCGGGCGCCTCCGACATCCGCCAGTTTCGTCCCATCACAATGATCAATGTGATTTTCCGGATCCTGGCTAAAGGGTACGCCAATAGGGTGACCCTGCTCGCTGACGCGGTTACCCACCCTAACCAATCTGCCTTCATCCAAGGCCGATTTATTCTGGATGGGGTGTTGGTCTTCCACGAAGTCCTTCACGAGGTCCGGGTGAAACACCATCGTGCAGTCTTCTTGAAGCTTGACTTCCACAAAGCGTACGACACGGTCCACTGGCCCTTCTTGCAGGAAGTGCTGCTCCGCAAGGGCTTTGACGACCGGTGGGTGACTAGAGTTATGCAGCTCATCTCCTGCGGCCGGACAGCTGTGAACATTAACGGCGACATTGGGCCCTACTTCCCCACCCTTTGTGGGGTCCGTCAGGGTGACCCGTTCTCGCCGTTCCTGTTCAACATGGTGGTTGATGCCCTTGCCACCATCCTTGACAAGGCCAAAGTTGCCGGCCATATTCGCGGCATCGTCCCCCATCTAGTCGGAGGGGGAGGGGTCTCCCCCCTGCAATATGCGGATGATACCATTATAATGGTGGAGGGCTCAGTTCAGGACATTGCTAACCTGAAGTTCCTCCTCCTGTGCTTCCAACAGATGTCGAGGCTAACTATCAACTTCGATAAGAGCGAAGTGATGGTTCTTGGGTATTCCCCGGACGAAGCACAGGCTATTGCGGACCGACTGAATTGTCGGTTGGGTTCTTTCCCCACGACCTACCTGGGGATCCCCATTAGTGATACACGCCTCACCGTGGCCGACCTCCGCCCCACGGCGACCTGAATGCAACATCGGGTTGAGCCCTGGAAAGGGCGCTGGTTGTCGAAGGCAGCTCGTGTGATCCTCATCAACTCCTCACTTGCCAGCCTTCTTTGGTTCCTCATGAGCTTCTATAGCCTGCATGAGACGCTCCATCAGGAAATAGCCAAGTACCAATCCAGATTCTTCTAGGCTGGTGAGGGTGATAAGCAGAAATACCATATGGTGAGCTGGCCCGATATTTGCAAACCCAAGGACCAGGGCGATCTTGGGATTTTTGTCCTCCCGGCGCATGAACATTGCCCTCCTGACCCGTTGGCTCTCGCGCATTGCCAATGGTGATGGAGACCTTTGGCTCACCATCATCCGGAACAAGTACCTTCGGGGCCAGCCACTCGCATTCTGTCAGCGCTCTGGTGGCTCCCAGTTTTGGCAGGCCGTCATCCAGCTGCTACCTGTGCTCCGCATTGGCACGTCCATCTCGGTTGGTACTGGGTCCTCGACCCTGTTCTGGTTTGATCGGTGGATCGGCGACCTCCCCCTGGCCGCGCGATTTCCAGAGCTCTTCACCTTTGCAGTGGACCCTCGGGTATCTATCGAGGCGGCCCTTATGACTTAGGGCGCCTCGCCTTCCGCCGCCGCTTTGGCCCGCCTGAAGTGGCCGCTTGGGATGCCCTCCTCCAGGACATCGCCCTCCTCCCGATGAACGGCGTCGACACCCCCGATGCCATCTCTTGGCGACTGGAGCCCTCCGGCTGCTTCTCCACCAAATCTCTCTACGCGGCCATCGCCCCCTCGACGGCCCCCGAGCCCTTTAGTTTGATTTGGGATATCCGATTGCCCCTGAAAATCAGGATCTTCCTATGGCAATGGATCCGCGGCCGCCTCCCGTCCGGGGTGGAGGTCCTTAAGCGTAATGGACCTGGAGATGGGATTTGTCCCCTGTGCGGCACGGTAGAGGATGCTAACCACATCTTCTCTTGCTCCACGGCCCAGTTTGTTTGATCCTGTTTCCGTGAGACTGTCGGTGGCCAGTGGTGCAACACCAACTTCCCCGACCTGCTGCGGAAATCCGCGCATCCCCTCCCCGCTACCGCCATATTAGATGGTTGTGCGTTGGGGTCCTTGCCTGGACGCTTTGGACCGTTCGCAACAAGCTTGTCATCCAGAAGGTGCTTCTTCGACGTGCTACTGACGCAATCTTTAAAATGTGTGGTTACTTGCAGCTTTGGCGGCCGCTTAGCCGCCCCCAGGACCGGGACGCCATCAACACTCTCCTCGCCGACCACCGATCGATGGCGTTCCGCTTGGCGCCCCCGCTCCCACCCCCCGAGCCCGACTAGCTACTCTTTTGCGCTCCGCGTGTGCTTGTTTTTTCTGGTTTTCAGGGCTTGTTGAGTTGTGCCCTCAGCACTAACCCTTGGATTTCCCTCTGTGTGAGACTTTTGTATTTGTGAGACTTTATGTGTGTGTGTGTGTGAACCTTATCGGATGTTGGCTTGGGCAGTTGCTTTATAATATAAAGTGGGGCGAAAGCCTTTTTCGGTAACGGCGGTGTCAGCACAGGCGCGATCCGCTCCAGGATCGGAGCGCTACAGCACAGAATCCACGCCAGGAGCTGCTGCTCGCCAACCCCCACCTGCCACGTCCTCACCTGGGGGGCCGTCATCCACGCTTGCAGGACTGGCCGACCACGCGGTTTGGTCCGGACCCAAGTCTACGTCAGGCGGACGGTGCGCCAGCCCGATGCAGGCGCGGGATCCCAGCCTGATTCAGCTGGCTTGCCTGGGTTTTCTGCACCATCCACTGAAGCTTCGCCCACATATATGTGTTAGACCTTTGAGCCTGAGCATTGATAGTTGTGGATGACACTAGGAGAGTTGGGACAATTTTCGTTGGTTTATTTCTCACACAATGCCATTCCAACCTGAGGGGTTGGGGTTACATACTTATAGGCTGCTAGCCAGCCAAGCATATGCTGAGATGCTACTAAGATGCCGCCAGTCTAAGATGCTATCCTAACTGCCAGTCCTTGATGGTCAGGAACTCTATCCTAACTGCCACAAGGACCATGTGCTGCAGCCCCACAAGGACCATGTGCTGCAGCCCCACAACGACCCTAGTACACAGACTTATCCAACAATATGGCCATAGAAGATCCGGCAGCGGCACATGTCACAGCAGCAACCTCGGGATTGCCTGGATCCTCTGTCCAGGAGCAGTCTATGGTATTTCCTGCGCCTGGATCATCTACAACAGTCCAGCAACATAGTACACCACCACGTACAAGACTTCGAACAGGGGTAATTCAACCTGTAAATTATAAAGTTAAATTTAGCTTGGCGTGTTCAACAGGAGAACCTAGTACTTTTCAAGAAGCAAGTGTGGATCCCAAGTGGAGAAAAGCTATGGAGGAAGAGTTCCAAGCACTTCGGAAAAAACAAGACATGGCACCTAGTTCCTTCACATCGAGGTAAAAATTTAATTGACTGCAAATGGGTGTTCAGGATAAAGAGAAAGTCAGATGGTACAATAGATCGTTACAAGGCTAGACTTGTTGCTAAAGGATTCAAACAGAGGTATCGCATAGATTATGAGGATACATTCATCCAGTCCTGTTGTTAAGGCTGCCAGTATCCGTCTTGTTTTGTCTATTGCCGTATCCAGAGGCTGGAGTCTCCGACAGCTAGATGTGCAGAATGCGTTTCTTCATGGTGTTCTGGAAGAGGAAGTGTACATGAAACAACCTCCGGGGTTTGAAGATAAGAATAAACCTTTTCATGTGTGCAGGCTTGATAAATCTCTTTATGGGTTGAAGCAAGCCCCTAGAGCATGGTACTCACGTCTGAGTTCAAAGTTGCAAACACTTGGTTTTGTTCCTTCTAAATCCGACACATCACTATTTATTTACAACAAGTTCAAAACATCCATATTTGTGCTTATATATGTTGATGATATCATTGTCACAAGCTCATCAAATGAGGCAGTAACTGCATTGTTAAAGGATTTGAATTCAGAATTTGCCCTCAAGGATCTAGGTGACCTGCATTACTTCCTTGGAATTGAAGTCAATAAAAACAAGGAAGGTGGTCTTCATCTTTCCCAAGAAAAATATGCAACTGATCTTTTGAATAGAGCTGGATTGCAGGGCTGTAAACCATCACCAACACCATTGTCCATTTCAGAAAAACTCTCTTGCTGAAGGAGAACTCCTGAGTCAAGAGGATGGTACTAAGTATAGAAGTTTGGTGGGTGCACTTCAGTATTTAACTCTGACCAGGCCTGATATTTCCTTTGATGTCAATAAGGTTTGTCAGTTTCTGCATGCACCAACTACAGCTCATTGGACTGCTACCAAACATATACTGAGATATGTGAAAAATACTTTGAGTATTGGCCTAACCTTTAGCAAGTCATCATCCACACTTGTTAGTGCATTTTCTGACTCTGACTGGGCAGGTTGCATAGATGATAGAAGATCAACAGGTGGTTCTGCAGTCTTCTTTGGACCTAATTTGATCTCATGGTGTGCAAAGAAACAAGCCACAGTTTCCAGGTCAAGTAATGAGGCAGAATACAAAGCATTGGCAAATGCAACAGCAGAGATTATATGGGTCATGTCCATGCTTAAGGAACTTGGCATGTCACACACCAACCCCATGTCTTTGGTATGACAATCTTGGTGCTACATAACTATCTGCTAATCCTATCTTTCATGCAAGAACCAAACACATAGAGATTGACTATCATTTTGTGAGGGAAAGAGTTGCTAATAAGGAGTTGCAGATTCGGTTTGTTCATTCAAAGGATCAAGTTGCAGATGGTTTTACAAAAGCATTGGCCACACGACCGTTTGAGGAATTCAAGCGTAATCTTAACTTGGGAAGTTCAGATTAAGGGAGGGTGTTAAAGATATATTATGGCGGCTGTTATGGATATCTTATGGCGGATGTTATGGATGTCTAGTTAAAGATCAAGATTAAACGTACATGGTTTATTAGAAGTTGATGCCTGTAACTCTCTTCTTTAACTCTCTTGTAAACCTCCGTGTATCTCTCTTACTCTCAACGTGCTACGCACAATTGTAACAATCAAGTGTATGCATTTATGGGATAAGCCCCATCCTATGAATATATAATATGCGGGCTCTCCACCAGGAGAGTTGAGACGCTTTACCCATCTTGACAGAGGTAACAGCTACCATGTCTTGTATCGGGAACACTGCTAAGAGCCCTTATTTGTCCATCTATGGTACATAACAGAACACCTGCATGACAGGCAATAGCGCTAAATATTAATAGTGCATGTTCAAAATGCTGAAATAAGCGCATACTTTACAGAGTGTCTTCTTAACCTGTTTTGCACACATCACAAAACTACAAGATTGCAATGTATGTCTAGTCAGAGTCATAGTTACCAGATTCGCTCAAACCATTGTCGAACTCTGATCTAGATCGATCGATCTAGATTGGCGTTCGAATTCGTTCGATTCATTCCAGATTTGCTGTCTGATTCGCGACCCAAGGGCGAATCGACATGGGTGTCCTTCATGTCCTCATAGTTGCTGCTTGACAGTGCTACCTCCGTCACCCTTAATTTCAAGCAAGACGGGAATAGAGTTCAACCAGTAGCACTGTCAAGGAGCAGCTGGACGCGTCGCTGGAAGGAGATGGAAGAGAGCTGCAGCCAGCACGGAGCAGCGTGCACACGGCGCTGAGAAGGCATGGGAGCAGGCAGAAGAAGCTTCGTAAGGAGGATTTTCAGGGCCTGATTGACCAGTTGAGAAACAGATTAGGGCTCTGGCGAACTGGATTCCTCTACCAGAGCGGTCATTTAATTTTAGTCCAAGCAGTGTTATCAGCCATCCCAATCTTTCACTTAATGTCCCTTGACCATCCACCATGGGTGTTCAAGGCCATTGACAAAATCCGCAGAGCATTCCTTCGGAAAGGTACTAATGTGGTAAAAGGTGGCCACTGCTTGGTGAGTTCGAATCAAGTTTGTCGTCCGAAGGAGAGCGGAGGACTAGGCATTCTGGACCTAAAGATCATGAGCTCCGTGCTTCGGTTGCGTTGGGCTTGGAAGGCACGTACATCAAATAATCATGTGTGGAGCATCTTGATAAACCCTTTGGAAAATCATGAAAGGCGTCTACTCGATGCTGCTGCTCATGTTGAGTTACGTAATGGGAATAGATTTTTTTTGGACCGATAGATGGATCAATGGCGCAGCAGTAGAAGATATCACGCCGGAAGTTTTCAGTTCTGTGCCTTCAGTCGCCAGGGAGAGAAGAACAGTAGCAGAAGCAATGGTCAGTGCAGTCGGGATTATAAGGACATAAAGGGGAAAATAAATATTCGTATCTTTCATCAGGTTTTAAACTTATGGGAGGTGATTTCTGAAGTTCAGATTATACAGGTGCTGAAGACAAATGGAACTGGTCATGGAATCCTAAAGGTACCTCTCTCGAAACAGGGTTTCGCCCGCTTTATATATAAAGCAACAACCACAACAAGTACACGGCCGAATGATACAAGATGGTGAGGTAACCCTCGTACAACGCCGATCCCAAGATAAACGGATCCCATAGAACGCAAGCGACTATGCTACCGAAAGAGTACATTGGAAGAGCATAAAACAACGCAACACAAAGCCCTAAACACCTAAGTTCCACGACAACGCCCAGGAGGGAGAACGGCGCAAAGTGTCGCCGCGTCGAGTCCAGAAGGGACAAGGGTCTTCACCCGGAACTCTGACACGGAGAGGAGCACCACGACGACGTCTTCGGAAGAGAACGGCGCCCGCGAGCGTCGCCGTCGTCGACGACAAAGCGCGGAGCTTTCGCTCGGCAGCTCCCCTATGCCCCCACGAGGTCTTCAGGACAAGTGCGGCGAGATCAGATCTCCAGGTCCGGATCAGGGCGACGCCACTGCCAAAGATAAGGAGCGTGCCCAGGCCACCACCGCTATACCTCCTGCCGTCCACACGACCAAGAGGAAAAGCCACCACAACAACATGGTGCTCGCCGGAGAGCCAACCATGCGGAGCCCCCTCCAGAGCCGCCGCCCCGGCATCCATGTCCGAGCCACACCACCCATCATCCACATCACGGTGCACCAACCACAGAACGGAGGAAGAGTAAAAGGCGTCTCCTTTCACTCCTAGCCCAGCATCAGTCATGGAGTTTGTGTTGATGCCTCCACGGTAGGCTGCTTCCACACCTCCCAGGGGGGGGGGGGGGGGGGGGGGGGGGGGGGGACACAACCCCGTGACTACCGACGGCCATCGTCGAGCACTCTCGAATGACGCCATGCCCGTGGTCAACGACGCTGATCTGCCGACTGATAGGGGCGACCGGACCACCACCGCATCCGCGAGGGGAGAGACCACCCGCGGATACCACCTGGATCAAACCCACCATCACCTACCCGGAGCGAGAGCTCCAAACTGTCTCGGGCCCCAAACCGATCCCCCCGAGCACGAGCCCCAGGTCCGGCCATCTCCGCAACGCGCACAACCGCGCGGCTGACCAAGACCCAGGAGAAGGGATGGGCTACCCCCCCCCACCCCCCGCCGCTAAGCAGCACCCGCCGCCGCAGACGCCTTGTCGGTCAGTGCACCACCTAGGCCGCTTGTAGCCACCCGAGCCTGACGGATCGAGCACCCACGAGCAGGCACCACCACGTCGGAGTCCTCACCACGCCGGAACGCAACAGCAGAGGCCGACCCACGCCGCCGCGGCCCTCGTCGCAAGAGGCGGCCACCCTGCAGATCTGGCCCAAGCCACACCGCTGACACAGCCACCTCCGCACGCGCCTCCACCCACCACGCCGCCCAAGACCCAGCCGCAGCACCGGCGCCCAGACACGAAGGAGCACCACCGCGCCAGCTCCTGCATGCGAAGGGACGTGAAATCCTCGTTGCCGCCGGCTCCAGTCGAGCTTTGCCCGGCCGAGCCCCTTGGCGACGGCGAGGGAGGGGGGAGGAGGGGGGGGGGGGCTGGCGGCTTAGGATTTAGGATTTCCCCCCGGCCGCCGTGCGAGGCGACGCGTGAGGAGTTGGGGAGGAGCGGATGGATCCCTGGCACCTCTGACTCGTCGGGATTTTTCTCTGTTGCTCATCCTAAAGGTACATACTCGGCGAAATCTGTTTATAAAGCACACTTCGCTGCATTGGTCATGTGTAGTACTGCCTGCACCATTTGGAAGGCTCCTCTAAAATGCAAACTCTTTCTCTGGCTGGCTGGTCGTCAGGGGCCTGGACAGCGGACCGTCTCGCTAAGCGTGATTTGCCTCATAATGCTGCATGCTGTTTCTGCAAATTGCGCAAGAATTCGCTCATCATCTCTTCACGGGTTGCAGTGTAGTGACCATCATTTGGAGTTCAGTGCTTTTTTGGGCAAATCTGAGCGAGGTCAACCCTCAAAATGCTCCTGAATTCCGGGATTGGTGGCAAGAGGCCAGAAATAGAGTCCATGAATCCAAGAGGAATTCCTTGAACACCATGCTACCACTAATTATCTGGAGCATATGGAGGGAAAATGAGAGCTAACACTATGACCATGCAATTCTCCCAAGTTCTTCGAATTTGTTAAATATGTTGAAGTTGGTTAATTTAAGCATTACAATGGAAGGGTAAAAAGACAGGCCTGGCGCAGTGTGAAGTAATCCCTACTTGTGCCAAGGAGTCCCGGGTTCGACGTGGACTCTCTGCATTGCACTGTGCATGGGGAAGAGGCTTGCCTCGTATAATCCTCCCCAGACCCCACCTGGTGTGGGAGCTTCCAACACTGGGTCTGTCCTTTAATGGAAGGGTACATGATGCATATGAATAACAGGCAATACACTATAACAAGCTTCGCCTATCAGTAAGCACCAATCAATGCTTAGCAGTTTCACTACTTTGGTGGAAGATGATCCTATGATAACAAAATATTCTGACGTTCAGATTACTCCCCACCTTTTAGCCTATATAAGTTTCAAATTCCCACTTCCTAGGTAGCCTCCATTTAAATGGTTTTAACAATCAAGGAGACTGTTTCACACAGAATAAAATGGCACCATTGAATTCATAACTAGATGAAGCTGAAAATACGACAGTGAATACATCCACACATATGGATGTCCAACCTTGTGAACAGAACAAAAAGTCACATTATTATGAAGAATTGATGATCTGCCGAAGATTCATGTGCATGTTAAGATGTTACCTTACGTTGAGAGGCTACGGTAGCCCTATATAATGCTGTTGTGCCAGGATAAACAGCTAAGACTTGCCGACCCTGTCCAAAATCCTGAGCACTAGACGGATCTCCTTTCTTTGGAAATGGAATAATATATGACATAGGCAACTTGTATTTCCTGTACACATGGTTGGGATGGAACAGCATCAGTTTATGGGCCGCAGACATTAAGGATAAGGCAAATTAGCCCAGAGTGTACCAATAGAACTTTTTATTGCAAGGATATAGATTTTTTTTAAAGGAAAGTCAATAAAACAGCTGTGGTCTCACTGAAATTCATACAAATAAAAAAGAACAAAATGTAAAGAAATAGTACAATATGACAACTGATGTGGAATTGAGAAATTTAATGATCGGATGGACCTTTAAGAAATAAGGGGAAAGCAAATTTGTACATACAAGGGTGGGTACATAAATTTTGACAATATTTGAAGATGCACAAGTAGGTAAGCTCTAAAGTCTAGCAAGAATCTACTATTGGATGTAAAAAGTCCAGACCAACAAATAATTCAACTGAACTAACTAAGAATTTGATGAAGCATATCACAGCGCTGGATATCTTTTTTTCTCGAGCACGCAGGAGACCCGTGTATTATTACATTGAGAAGGAAAAGAAGGGGTAAGAACCCTTACAAGGCACACACCCGGCCACCTACAAACCTTATCTCAGGGATCTGTCTAACTGAAGTTCAGAACTGACGAGAAATTCAAAAACCAAATTCAAAGTAGCGGATTTTGGACGACAAAAGCTTAGGGTTTCAGGCGCTCAGATACACATATTATGCCAGCAAGACAATCAGCAGTCCAGTATTTGTTGTGCACCACTAGCCACATGAAAAACGGCGTTTGCACGGCTCGCAGGTCTTCCAGATGCGAACCCAAGGTTCAAAAAGGGTAGCTCCCTGGAAAAAACCTCTATAGACTGACTTAGCCGAATAATGTCCACAGGGTAAGAGTTTCCAGTCCTCTACTCCTGGTTTCAGTACTGTCTCCGACAAAAGATCCCAAAGCTCCATATGTTTGACTAGCTCATTGCTGACTATGCCTGATATAAACTACTGACTATGTCCGATAAAAAACTGCTCCCTCCGTTCACAAATATAAGATGTTTCGGATATTTCAATATGGACTACATACGGACTGAAATGAGTGAACAAACACACTAAAATGTGTCTGTATACATCCGAACCATAAAAAAGTTAGAACATCTTATAATAGTGGACCGAGGAGTACTAGCTAGTTCATTGCTGTCAAATAGTCCAAAGGGGCCCAGTGTATTCATCTACTAGTAATCAATTCACAAATAACATTTTCAGCTTCTTCAGAGTTAGCCCTGAATATCAAATACGCAAACAGCATCGCCGAATTTAAGGTGTCCTTAACTACATCTATTTCTTATAGTTTCTTATGGGTCTCATCTACTCCCAAAGCTGGCCTACGGCATATCATTAGGGGGGGATTTTCATTACACACTAGTAGGGAAAAGAATATCAGAAGAAAATTAATTTCAAGAAAAAGTAACACTTATGTGGCAAAAAGACAAAGCATCACTTGATCTGCTCACCACAAATGAAGGTACCTCAGAGGCTCAGATTAATGTTTACCCATTAACATCGAAACTCATCAACATTTTTTATCTGAGTAAATTACACAGGACCACACCTAATCCGGATGTGCTCAGGCAAAACCACAGTTCCTTTTTTTTTCTTTTCTTTTCTTTTCTTTTCACATAACCGTACTAACCCAGCCTTTTGCCTCTCTGACCACCAAATCTTAGCAGCATGGACCGCATGTTCAGTGAACATCTGGCAAAAGGGTGCCATATCCTCTGTTTTGGTTGCTGTGTTGCCTAATATCCAAAAGGCTGTGGTTATGTGAAAAGGGATAAACAATGTGGTTCCTCATTAACACCGCCTCAAAAACTGGAGTTCTATTACATTTGTTCTCTTTTCAGATGACAGAGAACAAAAGACAGCTAGCAAAAAAATAAAAAATAAATGTACCACAAGGAAAGAATAGTGCATGTGCAGGGAGCAGCGACACACAGTGAAAATAAAAGCTGTGTGCAACAAAAATCAAAGTTCAATGGTCTCTGTAGATGCATAGGTGCCAAGGAGACAGCATTCAAGCTAGCAGGACCTGCTCGACTGCATTGCTCTGCACGAGCCGGACCTGGAGATGGGAGAGGACAGCACCAGGTGGCGTCTAGAGCCTCTGGGCAATTCTCCTCTAAATCCCTCTACCAGGCTATAGCCCCTTCGCCGGGTCCTGAGGCTCTCACCACCATCTGGGCGATCCGGCTCCCCTTAAAGATTATGATCTTCTTGTGGCAATGGGTTCGCTGCCGCCTTCCGTCCGGCATAGAGGTCCTGAAGCGCAATGGCCCTGGGGACGGGCGATGCCCGCTCTGCGGACCTGAAGAGGATACGAACCATATCTTCTTCTCCTGTGTGTCCGCGCAGTTTCTTTGGAGCTGTTTCCGCGAATTGGTGGGTGGAAGCCCAACAACTTCCCTGCTCTCTTCGCCGAACTCCAAGCATCACCACCCGCGTCTCGCCACATTAGGTGGCTGGCCATCGGTGTGCTAGCCTGGACTATTAGGAATAAGCTTGTGATTCAGCACGTACCTCTTCGTCACGCTACTGACGCTTTGTTCAAATGGTCTGGTTACTTGCAGCTTTGGCGGCCGCTTAGCCACCCCAGGGAGAGAGACGCCATCACCTCCATCATCACCCAGCTTCGCGCGATGGCTCCCCGGATGGCTTCTCCGCTTCCCCCACCACCTCCAGAGCCGGATTAGATCCTCTCTCCTCGCCACCACCGCCGTTTATGTGTTGTGCGTGCCTCATTTCTGTGTTGGGCTTGTTGTGTTGTGCCCACAGCTGAACCTTGTGTAGTGTTTGCGTGCGTGTATGTTGGACCTTGCCTGCGGTGGCGTTGTGTGTGTGTGTGTTGTTTGGCTGGTACCTTGATGACTTTGTGCTTGGTGGTTTGCTTTATTTATAAAGCGGGGCGAAAGCCTTTTTCGGTAAGCTACCAGCAGAAGGGCAACACAGAAGCTAGCGCGTCCTCAACATGTGCCCTCAATATTGAAAAACAGTCAAATGTCCAGAATTTAAGATGTACTCCCTCCGTCCGAAAATAAGTGTCACTGATTTAGTACAAAGTTATACTAAATCAGCGTCACTTATTTTGGGACGGATGGAGTATATGTGTAGCTGCTAGGAAATGATCCACGATATAGCTGTTTAGACGGCAGAACGAGAAGCCTAGAGGTGAAAAGTGCATGATTTAAGAGTCAGGGAGTGCTACATATTCGGATAGGGATAACAATTGACAAGGGTCAAGTACACTCATGACTTGTTTGGTTCATAGCTTAAAAGTGCCTAACAATTTATTTTTTTGCTTAATTGGCCTAACTTGTGGTGAAGAACAGCTCCACACATCAAAACAAAATTGGCCCTTTATTAGTAAAATATTTGCTTAACTCGCCTAACTAAGGTACACGGAATATTACGGATTAGCAGTGTTCTGAGGACATTTCAGAATAGATCAAGAATAACATTTTTCGCCCGTACACTACAAAGAAATCACAAAGGGAATATATTTTTGTGACATAAACCTCTCAAACTTTTGGGCACTCTCTTCATCATCACCAGGCTCCTCATCCAGTACTTCAAATCTGCAAATTCATTAAGAGTGAATGAGTACTACTTCCCTGAATAGTATAGGCTAACCTGCTATAAATTGTATTGCATATAATGACCATGGCAATTGCATTTGTACTTACTCAGAAGTTGATAGTCTATCTAGTAAATAAAGATCGCACGTAAACAATACTCTCAAACCCAAGTTCATTCCCCAATGAAACGCCATGAGCCAGCTCATGACTCTCATGCCCTCAACTGTGGTGTGCTCGCGCTGCTGCGCCCTCTTTCCCCAATGATTTTTTAGCTGGTGGTCGCCGGCTTGAGCCGGCTCATGACTCATGCCTCCAATTGTGGTGTGATCGCGCTGTTCCAGCATTGTCTGCTTTCCCATGCTTCTTATTGTACGCGGATGACGTGGTTCTTCTGCAACCCGACGGCAGGCATGCGCCTTGCCTCCAAGGAGATCCTCGTGCTCTTCGGCGACACTTCTGGGTTTAGGTACCTATTATGAAAAGAGCGCCACCACTGCCATCAATTGCAGCAACGACGAGAAGACGCCGATCAGCTTGCAATTTGGTTGCCAGTTCCCAATCACTTACCTAGGGATCCCCCTGACCATGAGCAAGCCATCTAGCAACCAGATGCAACGCCTCGTCGACCAGATCGCCAACAGACTGCCTTCCTGGAAGGCGAAGCTTATGTCCAACATAGGGAGGGTCGCCATGGTCAACTCGATGCTTACCTCCTGTTAGAATAAATCCGAGGCGCATAGTTGATCTACCGAGGACCAAGCAATCACACGAGCACAGCCCCGAGATTCGTTAACGAGGTTCACCGTCATGGCTACATCCCCGGGGATTGACTACGGGCGCTCCTCCCCGTGACACCGTCACAATACCGCACACCGGCCACCCAGGCGCGGGCACACGCTGCTGGCTCCCCCTGCATACATGTGCTATTATGTTGGCTTAGATTACATCGTGTGTCTACCCCCTCATATATAAGAGGCCTAGGATACAAGTGTCCTATTAAGACACGACCCCGTAATCCTATCTACACACCATACAACTCAGAGTCCAACTGTAACCTACCTTGTACACTAATATTCGACACAACTCTAACAAACTCCACCTTGGAGAATATTCTCCATCATCTTGGATTCATCGATACGTCGAACCTCCATGTGCATTGGACTTGAGATACGCCATGAGCACCGCTGCTACTCCCAAACTCCATGTAACTCCACCTGCAAATTTAGTCCCTTCACAGTCAATACTCGCGCAAAATTAAGTTCCTCATTACACAAGTTTGTGATCCCAACTTCCGGAGTATTCATTCGACACCATCACACACCGATCACTGATCTGCATGAAAGTGAACAACTCACCTATTGGATGCCACATATAAGAGTTACCTGAACTCAACATCACCACTCTTTCCTGACCTCTGTCTGAAACTTGAAGAAATTTCACCGAAATTTCACCGTCGCCCTGTGTCACCTTGAGTCAAAATCGCAGTTGTCTCATCCTTTTTTCCGGATAGTCTCTTACATGCCCCACAGCTATAGCACTCCGCCTCCTTCTGTATTTGTCACCCGCACATTGGCATATGCACCAAACACCACAGAATAGGAACTGGGGTTTTGCCCTGCCTAGGGCGTAGGTTGTAGGGAAAAGAGGGAGGTGGGCGAGGGCTGGAGCGCGGCGGCCGGCGGCGAGGCGCCGTCCTTGCGGTTCGGCGGCGGCGGCGCAAGCAGGAGGCGGCTAGGGTTTTAGGGTTCCGACTCCTCTGGGAGCCGGGCAACAGAATAGTCTTATTGCTTAATCTGAAAATAGTCTTACAACTTGTATATATAACCACGATCTGAAAATAAAACTAAGATAACTTGCGGCCTAAGCCTGCCCGGTGGGCCTCCTACGGCTGTAGGCCCGGCCGGTCATAACATCTCTCCCCGCCTGCGCAAACAGCTCGTCCTCGAGCTGAAAATCTGGATAGTGTTGGTGGACTCCTCGCGCTGCTCCCAAGTAGCATCCTCTTCAGAAAGTCCACCCCACTGGATCAACACGTACCAGGAGCCACGACGCAGCTGAGCCTTCAACGCCTTCACCGGCTCCGGAAGTAGGCGATCGTCAGCAACCGGCGGTAGAGTGGGGGAAACCGCAGGTGGCTCTCTACGGAAGGGCTTGAGCAAACCCACATGGAAGACATCATGGATCCGTGCACCCGCCGGAAGCTGAAGACGGTAAGCCACCTTCCCAATGCGTTCCAGGATAGCAAAGGGACCGGCATAACGAGGACCCAGCTTCCTCTTCGCACGGGGGTCCAGGGACTGCGTAGAGCGATGAAGTAGACGCAGCCAGACCCAATCACCCACCACGAACTCCGCCTCGCGATGGTTGCCGTCGTAGTAGTGTTTGGCCAACTGCTGGGCCTGGAGGAGGCGTTGCCGGACTTCTGCCAGCATCTCGTCACGGTTCCGTAGAAGAACCCTGGCCGTCTCGGTCCGCGCCAGGGCCGGATCAACCGGAAGAATCGACGGGGGTGGCCGGCCATACACCACCTCAAACGGCATCGCACAGAGTGATAAGAGGTGTTGTAGCAGTACTCCGCCCATGATAGCCAATCGACCCATGCGCGAGGGCGATCACCTGTGACACAACGCAAATACATGGCAATCACCTTGTTAACGACCTCAGACTGGTCGTCGTTCTGAGGATGGAAGGCTGTGCTCAGGCGGAGCTTAACGCCTGCCAGCCGGGAGAGGTCGCGCCATACATGTCCAGTGAACACGGGATCCCGATCACTGACGATCGAGGATGGAAACCCGTGGAGACGGACAATACCGTCGAAGAAGGCCCGAGCAACAGATGCCGCCGTGTAGGGATGCCCGAGCGCGATGAAGTGGGCATACTTGGAGAAGCGATCAACCACCGTGAGAATGACGGACTTGCCGCCCACTTTGGGGAGGCCCTCGATGAAGTCCATGGAAATGTCCACCCAGACCTGGGACGGCACCTCCAAAGGCTGGAGCAAACCTGCCGGCCGTAGCGTCTCCGTCTTGTTGCGCTGGCAGGTCACACACGACCGCACCCAGTCACGGACCAAGGCACGATCACCTGGAATGTAGAAGTCGGCGCGGAGACGATGGAGCGTCTTCTGCACACCCTCATGGCCCGCCGAGTGAGCGCGGCGCAGCACCTAGTGACGAAGATCATCATGCGCCAGAACGAAAACCCGGCGCCCATGTAGCAGCAGGCCGTCGGCGAGGCGCCACGGCGCATCCAGCTCCCCCGCAGCGAGCTGCTGCTGCAGGAGAAGCGTGTCGGCCGTCGCCCGCCGGATGTCGGCGAAAAGCGCGAAGGAGGGCCCGGTGATGATGCAGAAGGCCGCTCCCTCAGCCGACCCATCGTCAGTGTCGGCGTCACGCCGAGATAGGGCGTCTGCGACCGTGTTAAGGCGACCCGGACGGTATTCGACAATGAAGTCAAACCCGAAGAGCTTACTGATCCACTGGTGTTGCGGTACGGTCGAGAGCCTCTGATCCAGCATGAACTTGAGGCTGTAGTGGTCCGTCCGGATCCGGAAGGAGCGACCCCAAAGATAGGGCCGCCAATGACGCACCGCCTGCACCAAGCCAATGAGCTCACGCTCATAGGCCGCCAGCTTAAGATGGCGGGCGGCAAAGGGCCGGCTGAAGAATGCGAGGGGTCCATCGCCCTAATGAAGGACCGCACCGAAACCCGCACCCGAGGCGTCGCAGTCAACGGTGAACGGTAGGTCGAAATCAGGCATCTGCAGGACTGGACCCGTCGTGAGGGCCCCCTTAAGGGCATCAAACGCGGTGGTGGCCTCCGCATCCCAAGAGAAGGCATCGCGACGGAGAAGGCGCGTGAGCGGGGCCGCGATGACACCAAACTCCCGGATGAATTTCCGGTAGTATCCCACAAGGCCCAAAAAGCCGCGAAGGGCCCGGGGCGACTGCAGAATCGGCCTAGCGGCGACGGCCGCCACCTTGTCGGCGTCCATGGCCACTCCCTCGGCCAAGATGACGTGGCCGAGGTAAGCGACCGATGGCGCTGTAGATAAGAATGTCATCAAAGAAAACGAGCACAAACCGACGTAAGTAGGGCCGAAGGACATCGTTCATCAAGGCCTGAAACGTCGTCGGGGCGTTGGAGAGGCCAAAGGGCATCACCAAGAACTCGAAGTGGCCGTGATGAGTCCGAAACGCCGTCTTGGCGATGTCGTCTGGATGCATGCGCACCTGATGGTGCCCCGACCGGAGATCCAGCTTCGTGAAGAAGCGCGCCCCATGTAGTTCATCCAGGAGTTCATCGACCACCGGGATAGGGAACTTATCCTTAAGTGTGAGACCATTAAGGGCGCGGTAGTCGATGCAGAAGCGCCACGTGTCGTCCGACTTGCGAACGAGGAGGACCGGCGCCGTGAAGGGTGATGTGGAGATCCGGATAATGCCCACGGCAAGCATGAGTGCACACTGCCGCTCCAACTCGTCCTTCTGCAGCTGAGGGTACCGGTAGGGTCGTACTGCCACCGGTGCCAAGCCTGGCAGGAGGTGAATACGGTGGTCGTAGACCCGGGCCGGCGGAAGGCCCTGTGGTTCTCAAAGAGATCACTGTGCTGCTGCAGGAGGTTATCTAACAGCGGATGCTTGGCCTCAGTGGTGGCCGCGGCCAGCTGGAGCGGAGGCGTCGCCGGGGTGCCTCCAACACCCTCCCACCGGATGCGTCGGCCGAGACGCTAGAAGGTCATCGTCAGAGCGTCAAAGTCCCAAAGGATGGGACCGAGAGTCCTCCAAAAGTCGACGCCGAGGATGAAGTCGAAGCAGCCCAAATGAATGCCAGCGCAAGTGATGGTGAAGTGCTCGTCGCCGATAGTAATGGGCACGTCCCGAGCGAGCCCATGGCAGCGGAGGCGGTCGCCATTCGCGACGGTGACCCGCAGCTGTTCCCCACCGATCGGCTGTAGCGCGAGGCACCGCATGGTAGCCTCAGGTAGGAAGTTATGTGTAGAACCCGTGTCCAAGAGGGCCACCAGAGTCTCGCCATGGATCGTGACCGGTACAAGCATCGTTCGCTCATTACGGATGCCGGCCAACGCATGAAGTGAGACGACGAGGGCCATAGCCGGCGCGGGCACGGGTGCCGGCACGACCTCCGCGGCGGCCGGGTCCCCGAGTCCAGCATCGGTGTCCTCGTCCTCGGTCTCGTCGGTCGTCTCCAAGTAGAAGAGGCGCGGGCAGACATGGCCCGGGGCGTAGGGCGCGTCACAGTTAAAGCAGAGCCCCGGGCGGCGGCGCTCGAGCTGCTCTGCCTGCGAAGGGCGCCGGAAAGGCCGAGTCGCGGCCGGGGTGGTCACCGGTGATGCAGCTGAAGGTGCAGGCGCGGGCGACGGTGGCCGTGGAGGAAGTCGGCTCCCACGAGGCGCGGCTGGCCGTGTCAAGGCCTAGGCGCGCTGCTCGAACGCCCGAGCATAGTAGATGGCCGTCTGCAGGTCTTGGGGCCCCTTCATCTCGACGTCCACGCGGATGTGGTCGGGAAGGCCGCCAACGAAGAGTTCAGCCCGCTGTAGCGCCGTCACCCCCGGTGCGTGACACACCAGAGCCTGGAAACGGTCGGCGAAATCCTGGACCGTGGAGGTGAAGGGTAAACGGCCCAACTCGGACAGGCGGCTGCCGCGCCGTGGGGGCCCGAAACGAAGGAGGTACAGCTCACGAAAACGCTCCCAGGGAGGCATGCCGCCCTCGTCCTGCTCGAGGGCATGGTACCATGTCTGGGCTGCACCCCGGAGGTGGTAGGAAGCGAGCCAAGAGCGCTCCGACGCAGGCGTGCGCTGCCCCCTGAAAAACTGGTCACACTGGTTTAACCAGTTAAGAGGGTCATCCAAGCCGTCATAGGTGGCGAAGTCGATCCGGGCGAACCAGGGTGGCGTCGGGGTCGGCGCGCCAGTGCCCACCGGCTCGGCGATGCGGAGAGCGGATGACGGTGCCCCGAACTGCAGCGGGGGCACTGACGGGTCCCCGGCCTCCGTGTAAACTGGCGGTGGCGACGCCCCGGTGAGCCAGGCCGAAATCGGAGAAGGCGACGATGGAAACCGCACCTGCTGAATCGGGAGCCCTCCGAGAGTGGCCTGACTCAAGCCGACGCTGGGTGGCGGCGATGGCGTGTGGACCGATGCAGCCGGCACGGACGGGACCGGCGCGGGCCGGGCCGGCCACGGGGCTGGGGCGGGCGCGGCAGACGCAGGTGGCGCGGCGGGCGCTGGCGCGGGCCACTACGGCCAAGCCGGCGCTGGAGCGGCCGGCGGCTGTAGCACCGGGTAGCCTCCGGTGAGGGCCGCGGGCACCAAGTACCACGGGAGAGCCGGCGGTCCGGAGGGCGCGGGTGGTGGGAGCGGCGGTGGCGGCCCGTACATTTTACTTAGCTCATGATACCACTTGTTAGAATAAATCCGAGGCAAATAGTTGATCTACCACGGACCAAGCAATCACACGAGCACGGCACCAACATTTGTTAACAAGGTTCACCGTCATGGCTACATCCCCGAGGACTGACTAGGGGCGCTCCTCCCCATGACACCGTCACAATACCGCACACAGGCCACCCGGGCGCCGGCACACGCCGAGCGGCTCCCCCTGCGTACCTCTGCTATTATGTTGGCTTAGGTTACATCGTGTGTCTACCCCCTCACAAACGATGTACTGATTATTTCAAATGAACGAAGTCTTGTTTTAACTCAAAAAAAAGAGGCCTAGGATACAAGTGTCCTATTAGGACACTCTGTAATCCTATCTACACACCATACAGCTTAGAGTCCAATTGTAACCTACCTTGTACACTAATATTCGACACAACTTTAACACCTCCATCCACGGCGCCTCATAAGAATTTCATTAGAGCCGTGGACAAAATTCAACAAGGTTCTTGTGGGAGGTTTGGGACTACCAATGGCGGCAACTGGAGCCATGATTGTACAAGTCGGAGCCTTGGCGGGCTGGATATTTCAGACCTGGAGTGCACAAGGTTGTGGTTCAGGTTGAGATGGCTCCTGCTGAGAAGCACTAATCCCAGCGGGCCTTGGTTCAACCTCGATCTCCAATTCAGCAATGCAGACAGAAGTCTCTTCTTTTGCCTCCACCCTGATGCAGGTGGGGAACGGCACCACTATGCCTTCGAGGAAGACCGTTTGCTCGAAATTGCCCCCCAAGGTGTACGAGCTGATGGGCAAGCACACCCGGAAGAAGAGGACGTTGGCGGAGGGCCTCACCGGACACGCCTGGGTGCAGGACATCCGTGGCAACCTCTCAGGAGTTGCGCTCCTGCAATTTCTCAAGCTCTGGCTTGCTGTTAGCGAAATTCAACTCGCCGATGAGTCTCACTTAATTTGAGGTGGAGCTTGAGCGGCTCTTACTCCGCCCCCTCCTGCTACCCTGGTTCCTTCCTTGGCGCCTCACGTTCTGGTTCTTGGAAGCTAAACTGGAGATCTTGGAAGCTAAACTAGAGATCGTGGGCGCCGCACGAGGTTATTTGGTAACCTTTGCGTAGCCGAATGGGAGTTTGCACGAAGGAGTTTGTCGAGGGATTAGGCGTGGGAAATAGAATTTTACTCCAATCGCTTGTTTGGTATATGATGGGAATTAGTCCAGGATGAAGTCCTGCCCACGAATTTTACTCTCATCGCTTGTTTGGTCCCCCCATGGGTAGAAATCGGTGGGAATTGGCACCCTCAACTCCCATTTCCTTTCCCACTTAAACTTCCATTCTCTCTAAACAATCAGTGGATTTTTAGTCTCTTTACACCTCAACTCCCATTCCCCATCTCTAACTCCCACGAACCAAACACGCTCAAACATGTTGTAAGTTATTTTTCTGGCTCGCCACCATGGACTGTTGCTGGACTGCTAAAAGACTAGCGAGCCGGAGCTTACCACATGAGCGCCTACCTGCCTCCTTCGCGATCAACATTAGGAAACAATGCAAACGCCTACTTGTTGATTGTCCTTTTCACAGCAAGTTTGGTTTGAGACGCCGTCTTGACTTTGGGCTCAGGGGGACCCATCATGGATTGGTGGCATTTCTCTCACCACCGCACGCCAAAGTCGTTGCGCAAGGGTTTCGCCTCCATAACGCTGCTCACTTGCTGGTTGATATGGAAGCAACGCAACGAGTGCATTTTTGAGCATGCCAGGCCAAGCACCTCCTCTGTGGTGGCCAGGATCAAAGAGAAAGTGAGGCTTTAGGCGAAAGCTGGGGCCAATGGCCTTAGGGCATTGCTGTCAGGTGTTAGAAGTATAATTGTGTAGAGATAAGGAGATAAGAGTAGAATAATTTAAACATGCTACGACTTGTCTTGTACTCCAAGTCTCATCCCACATTGTACTCTACAAGGGTCAATTATTTCCACATCTGGAAACTGGGATATCCCATGAGTGTGTTCTAGTGTTGTTTTAGGGATTGTTTGGTTTCAGACTAAGGTTGCCTCAAGTTGTCACACCTAAGGTTAGACAAATTTAACCAACTTAGGTGGGTGTTTGGTTCATGCCACACCTTAGGCTGTTAGGCATGGTGTTTCTTGCCACACTAGGGCCCCACATCCCATACTCATAGTGTCGCAAGATTCCCTTAAGCTTGCCAACTTGTGGCTCCAACTTTATTCAACTAACCTTAGGCAAGTTTGGAAAAAATGTGTGGCTAAGTGTGGCATTGTTAGAATTAGAACCAAACAGCCCCTCAGACTCTTGTTTGTATTTTTGTCACCCAGTAGGCTTGCTTGTTGCACTCCTCTACATTTTCAATAAAATGAAGTGTGTTTTCAGAAAAAATGTAGTACTTATCAGCAAGAATTTTATGCTATTTTTAGAGCTTTAAGAACTTAGAAAGTCTATTTATTGTGGAAACAGTTCATCGTTTACACTAACCATCAATCCGTTAAGCATTTTAGAAATCAAAAGCATTTGGTTGCATGCTAGCAAGATGGGCAACATATCTTGAGAGGTTTAACTATCTCATTGTGCATAAATCGGGAGCAACCAATCGAGTAGCCGATGCTTTGGGTCGTCCATGCATGTCTCGTGACTTCTTTTGAGGCTGAACTTCCAGGCATGGATCAAATAAAGAAGTTGCATGAGGAAACAAATGTGGAGCAAGTCAGCAATTCTTTGCCTGTGTATCCATCTATCCATCGAGAAGTGTTGTTCTCCACTTTCGACCTCGGAAACTACCGCATAGAAAAAAAAAGCTCGCACAGATTGAGCAACATGAATGAGGAAGGCCGACCACAGCTTGCAGAGGTCCGTTTTTTTGTAACAAGACTTATCATACTGAGGGCCCAACCCAGGTACTAAAGAGTAGAGATACCAAAACCTCCAAGCTCAAGAGGGCGACAGGACCTAGTCCAAGCGACCAGACAATGCCCACTCTTAGCATCCTTCCTCTCCATAGAAAACCTCGTCGTATATTGTCAATAGCTTTAATGGCCCCAATCAAATAATCCAAGGCGCACGTCGATCATACAAGGACAAGCAATCACACAAAGGTTTATTAACGAGGTTCACTGGCATGGCTACATCCTCAGAGCATGACTATGGACGCTCCTCCCCATGCGCTAAATCATCATAGTACAGTCGGCAACAAGCCCAACAAGCCCAACAGGGCCATCAGACAGCATCTCCAACCACCCACCACGGCCGGTTCGACCACCCCTGCCACGGGTGTCCGGACCATCCCCTCATGATCTCTTGCCTAGCCTACTGTCTTGTCTATTGGCCACCCTGTGGTGCCTTTATATATTAGGCATAGTTAAAAAAGGCGTGCCTAAGCGAGCGCTTAAGTGCGCCTAGGCTCTAGGCGATAGCAAAGGCGCATAACTGCGCTTAATCCGCGCATAATTGCGCATAAGCATGCGCTTTGGTCAGAAAAGTGCAAGGCGGTGGCAAAACGCACAATTAACGCCTAGCGCTTTTTTGAACTGTATTATTAGGCCTGGGATACAGAATGGCCACAAGCTCAGAATTATGCAAAGCAGACACTGGTTTGCTGAAAAAGGGTTTCCCCCCGCTTTGTATACAAAGCAACCAACCGAACCATACAGGGATAGGTGCTGGGGCGGAAGCAGCACAGTCACACCCAAAAGAAAAGACAGAGAAAGAGCAAAAGAAACAAATGCCGACAACGGCGGATCAACAAGAACGAAGAAGCCTCGCGATCGTTGCCCCCACCGGGATCTTCCACCAAGACTCCGAAGCGCCGGCACCTATCAACACCTCCAAGAAGGATCGCGACGATGACGACGCTGCTGCCAAGGGTTTCCCCCGGTACACAACGAGGCGAGAGGAAGGGTAGCCCCCGACGCCCTCCCGGAAGGTCAGGTGGCACCCACAGGCGGCAGACACTGGTTTAGTTCTGAGAGGTGTGTCTGTTCCGATAACAATTCTGTTTTTGTACCTGAGTACACCTTGCTGTAAAGTGTAATTAAGAACAGTACGAGGAGTAGTAGTTAATTGCACTAGTAGGTCCTTTCACTTGAGATCATTTTTGTAACTGGTCACAACTTCAGAAACCAAGCAGGTTTAGCAGAGCAGGCTATCGAAGTGTGTATTTTACATTGTATTCTGGACAATGCATCAACTACTCTGTTTGTTCCCCTGTTTGTATTCAATTGTGGAATCGTGCCCCAGTAATTTAAAACCTTCGACTTGTTATTTATTGGTGTTTTGTCTACCTCGGTATTTAAAAAAATAAAAAGGTTCACGGCATCAGGACTCCTCTTCAAGTAACAGTAACTAATAAGACAGCCCCAACAACAATTAACTAGTATTGCCTAACACTCACTCAATTCAACATAAGCTATTTTCTGCATAGCAGCTATTATATCACAAAAAATAATTTGCAGAATAGACAGAAGGAAATAAAACATATACATACTCTTTTGTTTCCTTATCGAAATGTATGACCTTCACCACAAACCACTCGTCTTTTTCATCATCCGATTTTACCCTAGCTGCAACCTGAAATGACAGAGCACAAATGTCCAACATTAAATAACTACACAAATATGTGAAGGACTAACGTGAACAATAAATGAAGAGCTAAGTTCTCAAACTCAAGCATAATCGTCCACTACAATTACAAGCACTGAAAAACTAGGCGCGCGCTTAAGATTAATGCCTAGCGCTTAACATCCGCCTAATTGTGCTTAAGCTCCGCTCCGCTTTGGTCAGAAAAGGGCAAGGCGGAGGCAAAACACTCACTCAGCACCTAGCTCTTAAAAAACCTTGAGTAGAAGTACTCATTAAAAGATTTTTCTAGGGAGTTGTATTAACATGTGCGAGAAAAAACAGAGTATGGTTAAATAATTCATATAGATGTTGTCAGTACAACGGTTTGATGACTAACTGATGTAATATCACCAACTATACCAAATCTTCCATGGACCTTGGTATGAGAGTGCAGCTTCTAACTATTTTATTCAATAACTCCCGTTTGAAGTATTTCTTTGCAATCTCTAATGATCAACCTGCTATATGAATGTGTATGTAGAAGTATGTGCTATACTATGGTGAATTAAATAACTTAGTATTTTACGACACAACAATGTCACAAATTTACAACCTAAACGTACCAACAAGAGCGAACAGTAATGCTCCGTTTGTCACTTCATGTTCTTTCTTAAGCATGCTAATAAACTTTGATTTACCACACCATGAAGCTACCGTTGCTGAGTAATGTATGTCCATTTTTACAGAAAAATTGAAACCATTGTTTGTTTGAATAACTGGATCTAATACACTAGTATTTCATTTGCTAAAGTCCATATTCTGCACTGCTAGAAACCTGGTTGCATAATGGACAGTATTGCATGAAGCCATTGTACCAAGCAATTCGCGTCGAACAGAAACCCACCACAGCCGTTTCACCATATTGCTTTTCTACAAACAGGTTATGTTTTTATAATACAGAGGGCTTAAGGAATACAATTGCTAGAATATGATCCAAGTTCAAGAATTGTGCAGTTCAATAACTCCAGTCCAGCAAAATACAATCAAGTATAAGTAGGAAAGTAATCTCAGTACAAGCCTGGGCCACATAAGCCATTATTTCGAATAAGAAAAACTATCTGGGAATCGCAGACCTATGGCTATTTTCCAGTTGAAATAGTCTTCTTTATCAATCCAAATTTTCGTCAATCAAATGTGTTTTTATTGTCTTCCTGGACAGTAAGAAATATATTTACATTTAAGTCTATCGATGACCCAGAACAAGAGGTGCAACACAAAATCCTAGCAAGGATGAGTGGTCAGCACTTTTTAACTCATACACATGCATAGTGTCTGCTGAATCCATCACTTATTACTGAACAAGCGAGCCATGATATTACTAGAAGCAAAATTAAATTTGGTGCACTTTATTTAGACTAAAGACACTGAAAACATATGCACCTTAATTATTTGATAATACGATCATATGTGGGTGAAAATCTGTTAGACAAGCACATAAGTAAGCATACATAGTTTTAAACAAAACAATCAAAGTTAACAAGGTATCATGGTATTATAGATTAATGCTATAACTTGCACGTTTGTCCTTCATGTCTATCTAGAGGTCTACAATTATAACAGCAATGATTAAATCAACAGAAACTGAGAAATAAATAAAGGAAGTCCATTATCCAGAAGACCAGAATTAGAACTGATTGTGTTTCTTTGTATCATACCTATTATGTCCGTGTAGGTAAACAAGAAAATACAAAGGCACATATGCTTTGGATGCCGTGTTTGTAGGCAACCCATTTAAGCCGATTTTGACGTAAACTCTATTTGCACAACGTAACCAATCCATGGATTACTAAAATCAGTTTTGCATGTACGCATAATTCTGCGTTTTTGGAGAATTGACAAATAGTCATTTTTTTTTTGCAAAAACTGGCTTCCTGGCTGAGGTGACGACGACGCCATTGTCCAGCAGCCTGGCTTTGGCGGCAAGGACGCCATGCAGCAGTCGCGGGCGCAGATGGAGGCCATGAGGCGGGATTCACATCGGCCATGGTCGGCTAGGGTGGCTTCAGAACTGCGGTCATCAAGGTGCACCCCAGCACCGAGCGTCTCTGCCCAGGTGGTGAACGACGACGTCAAGGCTTCCAACGTGTTGCTCGACGCGGCCATGGGCGCCAAGGCTCTAAGACTTCGGCTCCACGCATGCTGGGTTCTCAGCGGTCGTCCACCTGCCACATGTTGTGCTGGGCTTCGGCGTGCTCACCAAGAAGAGGGACATCGACGCATACAGCCTCAGCGTGCTGCTC
>NW_024114113.1:0-94678 GCF_003073215.2 Triticum urartu
AATGCAATAAAACTGGGTAGTAGGAGGTATGATCAAAGTGTTACTTGCCTTGCTGATGATCCGGGAAACCTAGCGATTCGAAGTAACAAGCGGCGCACTCCGGGTACTCTATCGCAAACAAACAAACACACAATAAGTACTCAACTAATGCATAGGTAAAACTCAAATAAGAGATCTAACCAGAAATTTCAACTTAAGAACTCCGGTTGGCCAAAAGGATCAAATCGAACGAAGCAACGAAAGACAAACAGCAAAAGAAACAGGCTTCGTTTACTATTCTGGATCTAAGGCAATTTTTACAGAAGCAAAAACTTGTTTAAGTTGGTTAAATGGAAAGAGGGTTTCGAGACAAAACTCCAGGCGCTTGAATCGCCTGATTCCGATAAACGAGCGAAAAGTTATACTAAAACGAAAATCGGATCAGAAATCGCAATCAGAAATAATCGCGGAAAATCCGAGAAAAAGAAAAATGACGAACAGATTAATGAACGAACGTTCGTTATCTGGATCTAACCGATGAACACATTCGTTAAAACGAACGAACGAACGAGAGAATGCTCGCTAAATAACTAAACCGTAAAAAAACCGTTCTAATAAAAAAAGCGGATCTAAAAAAACGGCGGCTACCTCGGGCAGCGGGGCGGCGGCGGGGCGGGGCGGCGCGGGGCGAGGCGGCGGCGGCGAGGCGGCGGCGGCGCAGCGCTAGGGTTTCAGCGGGCGGGCTGGTGGGCTTCGGCGGCTCGGCGGGGTCGGCTTAAAAAGGCCCCCCGGGCGGAGTCCCGCTCGGGTACGGCCCGGAGTTGGTTCGGATTTTTTTTAAAATAATTCTGTGCAGAAAAACTAACCAAAAAAATACTAAACGGACTCCAAAAATCCCGAAATAAATTTTCCCCGGCTTCTAAAATCAAGCCTCACAGGATGAACATTTATTTGGGGCCTAAATGCAATTTCGAAAAACACACATTTTTCCTAAATTCAAATAAAATAGCAAATAAAACCAAATAAAATCTTATTTGATTTTTTTATTAAATCCTCAATATTTCTTTATTTTGGGAAAGTCATTTTATTCCCTCTCTCATAATTTTTATAATAGGAATAATTGAAGATAAAATAAATAAATCAAATGACCCTATTTTCAAAATTTGAGACAACTCAAATATGAAAATAACGAAATCCCCAACTCTCTTCGATGGTCCTTGAGTTGCGTGAAATTTCTAGGATCAACCAAAATGCAATAATTATGATATGCAATGATGATCTAGTGTATAACATTCCAAATTGAAAATTTGGGATGTTACCAACCTACCCCCCTTAAGATGAATCTCGCCGTCGAGATTCGGGTTGGCTAGAAAATAGGTGAGGGTGGTCTTTCAACAAATCTTCCTCTTGTTCCCAGGTGGCTTCATCCTTCGTGTGGTGGCTCCACTGAACCTTGCAAAACTTGATAACCTTGCTGCGGGTGACTCGACTGGCATACTCTAGAATCTTAACTGGTTTCTCCTCATAGGTCAAATCACTATCCAACTGAATCGCTTCTAGTGGTACCGTATCTCTCAGCGGTATGTCAGCCATCTCTGTGTGGCACTTCTTCAACTGGGATACATGAAACACGTCGTGAACTCCTGACAGTCCTTCGGGTAATTCTGACTTGTAGGCTACTTCTCCCATACGCTCCAAAACTTTGTATGGGCCTACAAAATTTGGCGCTAGTTTTCCCTTAACTCCAAAGCGCTTAACTCCTCGAAGTGGAGATACTCGAAGATAAAATCGGTCTCCGACTTTGTAAACTGTCTCCTTGCGTTTAGAGTCTGCATAACTCTTCTGCCTGGACTGAGCTACCTTGAGCCTATCATGAATCAATTTCACTTTCTGTTCAGACTCCTTTATCAGATCCGGTCCAAACAACTGGCGGTCTCCAACTTCATCCCAAGACAATGGGGTCCTGCACCTCCTTCCATACAAGGCTTCGAAAGGGGCCATCTTCAAACTAGTTTGATAGCTGTTGTTGTAAGAGAACTCTGCATATGGCAAATTCTCATCCCAACTAGATCCATAATCTAGCGCACAAGCTCTTAGCATATCCTCCAAAATCTAATTGACTCTCTCGGTCTGTCCATCTGTCTGCGGGTGGAAAGCTGTGCTAAACTCCAGTCTGGTTCCCAAAGTCTCATGCAACTGATTCTAGAACTTTGAGGTAAACTGGGTTCCTCTATCTGATACAATGCTCCTTGGAACTCCATGCAGACATACGATCCTGGTCATGTATATCTTTGCCAACTTTCCACTGGTATAGGTAGTCTTCACTGGAATGAAATGAGCTACCTTTGTCAAACAATCGACTACAACCCATATCGAGTCATAGCCTGAACGTGTTCTGGGCAATCCCGTAATAAAATCCATGCCTAGCTTATCCCACTTCCATTCGGGTATCGACAATGGTTGTAGCAATCCTGTTGGCTTTTGATGCTCTGCCTTCACTCTCTGACATACATCACAAACTGCTACATACTCCGCAATATCCTTCTTCATTCCGGCCCACCAGAAAATATCCTTCAAATCCAAATACATCTTGGTATTTCCTGGGTGAATCGAGTATGGTGAATCATCGGCCTCTTGTAAAATTAACTTCCTGATCTCCGAATCATTTGGCACATAAACATGGTCTTCAAACCATACGGTATCGTGCTCATCCTCACGAAATCCCTTAGCTTTTCCTTTGCTAATTTTCTCCTTAATAGAAGCAATCTCCTTGTCAGTCCTTTGGGCTTCTCTGATTTTATCCATCAATGTAGACTGAATCTCCAATGCTGCTACATAGCCTCTCGGGACTATTTCCAAACATAGCTCTCGAAGATTTTTGGCTAACTCCCTTGGTAAATCTCCCGTCATTAGGGTGTTGACATGGCTCTTACGGCTTAATGCGTCAGCTACTACATTAGCGTTTCCGGGGTGATAATGCAATTTCATATCATAATCCTTGATGAGCTCCAACCATCTCCTTTGTCTGAGGTTCAACTCCTTCTGTGTGAAAATATACTTCAAACTCTTGTGATCCGTGTACACCTCGCAATGGTTTCCAATCAGAAAATGTCTCCAAGTCTTCAATGCATGCACTACGGCTGCTAACTCCAAATCATGCGTAGCATAATTCAACTCATGAGGCTTAAGCTGTCGTGAGGCATATGAAACAACTCTCCCTTCCTGCATAAGCACTGCTCCAAGTCCTCGACGTGAAGCGTCGCAATACACCTCAGAATCCTTGGTCTGATCCGGTAAAATCAACACGGGTGAGGTAACCAAACGTTTCTTCAACTCCTGAAAACTAGCCTCACATTCCTCCGTCCATATGAACTTGGTATCCTTCTTCAACAACTCCGTCATAGGCTTCGCAATCTTTGAGAAATTCTCAATAAACGTCCGGCAGTATCCTGCGAGTCCAAGAAAACTCCGGATCTCTCCCACGGTGGTTGGTGCTTCCCACTTGGTCACGGTATCAACTTTAGTGGGATCTACTGCTATACCTTCTCCGGATATAACGTGTCTGAGAAATCCAACATTCTTCAACCAAAACTCACATTTGCTAAACTTGGCATATAATTGATGTTCTCTGAGCTTTCCAAGAACCAAACGCAAATGTTCCTTATGCTCCTCTTCATTCTTCGAGTAAACCAGGATATCATCAATGAACACTACGACGAACTTATCCAAGAACTCCATAAACACTTTGTTCATCATGTTCATAAAATATGGAGGTGTGTTAGTCAGACCAAATGACATAACGGTATACTCGTACAGCCCATACCTGGTGGTAAAAGCCGTCTTAGGTATATCCTGTTCTTGAATCTTCAACTGGTGGTATCTGTTGGGGAACGTAGCAAAATTTTAAAAATTTCTACGCATCACCAAGATCAATCTATGGAGTCATCTAGCAACGAGGGAGAGAGGAGTGCATCTACATACCCTTGTAGATCGCGCGCGGAAGCGTTCAAGAGAACGGGGTTGATGGAGTCGTACTCGACGTGATCCAAATCACCGATGACCAAGTGCCGAACGGACGGCACCTCCGCGTTCAACACACGTATGGTTGGGAAGACGTCTCCTTCAACTTGATCCAGCAAGGGGGAAGGAGAGGTTGATGAAGATCCAGCAGCACGACGGCGTGGTGGTGGAAGCAACAGTGATCTCGGCAGGGCTTCGCCAAGCGCAGGGAGACGGAGGAGTGTCACAGGAGGGAGAGGGAGAGGCCAGGGGCTTGGGTGCAGCTGCCTTCCCTCCCCCCTACTATATATAGGGTGCCCAGGGGGGCTCCGGCCCTAGTAGATCCAATATCCTAGGGGGGCGGCGGCCAAGGGGGTGCCTTGCCCCCAAGGCAAGGGTGGCGCCCCCACCCCTAGGGTTTCCAACCCTAGGCGCAGGGGGAGGCCCAAGGGGGGCGCACCAGCCCACTAGGGGCTGGTTCCCCTCCCACTTCAGCCCATGGGGCCCTCCGGGATAGGTGGCCCCACCCGGTGGACCCCCAGGACCCTTCCGGTGGTCCCGGTACAATACCGATACCCCCGAAACTTTCCCGATGGCCGAAACTTGACTTCCTATATATAAATCTTCACCTCCGGACCATTCCGGAACTCCTCGTGATGTCCGGGATCTCATCCGGGACTCCGAACAACTTTCAGGTTACCGTATGCTAATATCTCTACAACCCTAGCGTCACCGAACCTTAAGTGTGTAGACCCTACGGGTTCGGGAGACATGCAGACATGACCGAGACGCCTCTCCGGTCAATAACCAACAGCGGGATCTGGATACCCATGTTGGCTCCCACATGCTCCACGATGATCTCATCGGATGAACCACGATGTCAAGGATTCAATCAATCCGTATACAATTCCCTTTGTTAATCGGTACGTTACTTGCCCGAGACTCGATCATCGGTATCCCAATACCTAGTTCAATCTCGTTAATGGCAAGTCACTTTAGTCGTGCCGTAATGCATGATCCCGTGATCAACCACTTGGTCACATTGAGCTCATTATGATGATGCATTACCGAGTGGGCCCAGAGATACCTCTCCGTCATACGGGGTGACAAATCCCAGTCTCGATTCGTGCCAACCCAACAGACACTTTCGGAGATACCTGTAATGTACCTTTATAGTCACCCAGTTACATTGTGATGTTTGGCACACCCAAGGCACTCCTACGGTATCCGGGAGTTGCACAATCTCATGGTCTAAGGAAATGATACTTGACATTCAGAAAAGCTACAACAAACGAACTACACGATCTTTGAGCTAAGCTTAGGATTGGGTCTTGTCCATCACATCATTCTCCTCATGATGTGATCCCGTTATCAATGACATCCAATGTCCATAGTCAGGAAACCATGACTATCCTTTGATCAACGAGCTAGTCAACTAGAGGCTCGCTAGGGACGTGTTGTGGTCTATGTATTCACACATGTATTACGATTTTCGGATAACACAATTATAGCATGAACAATAGACAATTATCATGAACAAAGAAATATAATAATAACCATTTTATTATTGCCTCTAGGGCATATTTCAAACAGTCTCCCACTTGCACTAGAGTCAATATTCTAGTTACATTGTGATGAATCGAACACCCATGCAGTTCTGGTGTTGATCATGTTTTGCTCTAGGGAGAGGTTTGGTCAACGGATCTGCCACATTCAGGTCCGTATGTACTTTAAAAATCTCTATGTATCCATTTTGAACACTTTCACGAATGGAGTTGAAGCGACGCTTGATATGCCTGGTCTTCCTATGAAACCTGGGCTCCTTAGCAAGGGCAATAGCTCCAGTGTTGTCACAGAAGAGAGTCATCGGGCCCGACGCATTGGGTATGACTCCTAGGTCGGTAATGAACTCCTTCACCCAGACTGCTTCTTGTGCTGCCTCCGAGGTTGCCATGTACTCCGCTTCACATGTAGATCCCGCCACAACGCTTTGCTTGCAACTGCACCAGCTTACTGCCCCACCATTCAAAATATACACATATCCGGTTTGTGACTTAGAGTCATCCAGATCTGTGTCGAAGCTATCCTCGACGTAACCCTTTACGACGAGCTCTTCGTCACCTCCATACACGAGAAGCATGTCCTTAGTCCTTTTCAGGTACTTCAGGATATTCTTGACCGCTGTCCAGTGTTCCATGCCGGGATTACTTTGGTACCTTCCTACCAAACTTACGGCAAGGTTTACATCAGGTCTGGTACACGGCATAACATACATGATAGACCCTATGGCCGAGGCATAGGGGACGACACTCATCTTTTCTCTATCTTCTGTCGTGGTCAGGCATTGAGCCGTGCTCAATCTCGTACCTTGCAATACAGGCAAGAACCCCTTCTTCGACTGATCCATTTTGAACTTCTTTAATATCTTGTCAAGGTACGTACTCTGTGAAAGACCAATGAGGCGTCTCGATCTATCTCTATAGATCTTGATGCCTAATATATAAGCAGCTTCTCCAAGGTCCTTCATTGAAAAACACTTGTTCAAGTAGGCCTTTATGCTTTCCAAGAATTCTATATCATTTCCCATCAACAGTATGTCATCCACATACAATATGAGAAATGCTACAGAGCTCCCACTCACTTTCTTGTAAATGCAGGCTTCTCCATAAGTCTGCGTAAACCCAAACGCTTTCATCATCTCATCAAAATGAATGTTCCAACTCCGAGATGCTTGCACCAGCCCATAAATTGAGCGCTGGAGCTTGCACACCTTGTCATCATCTTTAGGATCGACAAAACCTTCCGTTTGCATCATATACATACAATTCTTCCTTAAGGAAACCATTAAGGAATGCCGTTGTGACGTCCATTTGCCATATCTCATAATCATAGAATGCGGCAATTGCTAACATGATTCGGACGGACTTCAGCTTCTCTACGGGTGAGAAAGTCTCATCGTAGTCAACCCCTTGAACTTGTCGATAACCCTTAGCGACAAGCCGAGCTTTATAGATGGTCACATTACCATCTGCGTTTGTCTTCTTCTTAAAGATCCATTTATTTTCTATGGCTCGCCGATCATCGGGCAAGTCAGTCAAAGTCCATACTTCGTTTTCATACATGGATCCTATCTCGTCAGTCAAAGTCCATTTGTCAGAATCCGGGCCCGCCATCGCTTATTCATAGTTTGAAGGTTCACCGTTGTCTAACAACATGATTTCCAAGACAGGGTTGCCGTACCACTCTGGTGCGGAACGTGTCCTCGTGGACCTACGAAGTTCAGTAGTAACTTGATCTGAAGCTTCATGGTCATCATCAATAACTTCCTCTCTAGTCGGTGCAGGCACCTCCGGAACATTTTCTTGAGCTGCGCCACTTACCGGTTCAAGAGGTAATACTTCATCAAGTTCTACTTTCCTCCCACTTATTTCTTCCGAGAGAAACTCTTTCTCTAGAAAGGACCCATTCTTGGCAACAAAGATATTGCCTTCGGATCTGAGGTAGAAGGTATACCCAACAGTTTCTTTAGGGTATCCTATGAAGACGCATTTTTCTGACTTGGGTTCGAGCTTTTCAGGTTGAAGTTTCTTGACATAAGCATCACATCCCCAAACTTTTAGAAATGACAGCTTAGGTTTCTTCCCAAACCATAATTCATACGGTGTCGTCTCAACGGATTTCGACGGAGCCCTATTTAAAGTGAATGCGGCAGTCTCTAAAGCATAGCCCCAAAATGACAGCGGTAAATCGGTAAGAGACATCATAGATCGCACCATATCCAATAGACTGCGATTACGACGTTCGGACACACCATTACGCTGAGGTGTTCCAAGCGGCATGAGTTGTGAAACTATTCCACATTTTCTTAAGTGTGTGTGCCAAATTCGTGACTCAAGTATTCTCCCCCACGATCTGATCGCAAGAACTTGATTTTCTTGTCACGTTGATTCTCAACCTCACTCTGAAATTCCTTGAACTTTTCAAAGGTCTCAGACGTGTGTTTCATTAAGTAGACATACCCATATCTACTCAAGTCATCAGTGAGGGTGAGAACATAACGATAGCCACCGCGAGCCTCAACACTCATTGGACCGCACACATCAGTATGTATGATTTCCAATAAGTTGGTTGCTCGCTCCATTGTTCCTGAGAATGGAGTCTTGGTCATTTTACCCATGAGGCATGGTTCGCACGTGTCAAATGATTCGTAATCAAGAGACTCTAAAAGTCCATCTGCATGGAGCTTCTTCATTTGTTTGACACCTATGTGACCAAGGCGGCAGTGCCACAAGTATGTGGGACTATCATTATCAACCTTACATCTTTTGGTATTCACACTATGAATATGTGTAGCATTACGCTCGAGATTCATTAAGAATAAACCATTCACCATCGGAGCATGACCATAAAACATATCTCTCATATAAATAGAACAACCATTATTCTTGGATTTAAATGAGTAGCCATCTTGAATTAAACGAGATCCTGATACAATGTTCATGCTCAAAGCTGGCACTAAATAACAATTATTGAGGTTTAAAACTAATCTCGTAGGTAAATGTAGAGGCAGCGTGCCGACGGCGATCACATCGACCTTGGAACCATTCCCGACGCGCATCGTCACCTCGTCCTTCGCCAGTCTCCGCTTATTCCGCGGCTCCTGCTTTGAGTTACAAATGTGAGCAACCGCACCGGTATCAAATACCCAGGATCTACTACGAGTACTGGTAAGGTACACATCAATTACATGTATATCACATATACCTTTAGTGTTGCCGGCCTTCTTATCTGCTAAGTACTTGGGGCAGTTCCGCTTCCAGTGACCACTTCCCTTGCAATAAAAACACTCAGTCTCGGGCTTGGGTCCATTCTTTGGCTTCTTCCCGACAGCTTGCTTACCGGGCGCGACAACTCCCTTGCCGTCCTTCTTGAAGTTCTTCTTACCCTTTCCTTTATTGAACTTAGTGGTTTTATTCACCATCAACACTTGATGTTCCTTTTTGATTTCCACCTCTGCTGATTTCAGCATTGAATACACCTCAGGAATGGTCTTTTCCATCCCCTGCATATTGAAGTTCATCACAAAGCTCTTGTAGCTCGGTGGAAGCGACTGAAGGATTCTGTCAATGACCGCGTCATCCGGGAGATTAACTCCCAGCTGAGTCAAGCGGTTATGCAACCCAGACATTCTGAGTATGTGCTCACTGACAGAACTATTTTCCTCCATCTTACAGCTGAAGAACTTGTCGGAGACTTCATATCTCTCGACCCGGGCATGAGCTTGAAAAACCATTTTCAGCTCTTCGAACATCTCATATGCTCCGTGTCTCTCAAAACGCTTTTGGAGCCCCGGATCTAAGCTGTAAAGCATGCCGCACTGAACGAGGGAGTAATCATCAGCACGTGACTACCAAGCGTTCATAACGTCTTGGTTCTGTGGGACAGGTGCGTCACCTAGCGGTGCTTCTAGGACATAATCTTTCTTGGCAGCTATGAGGATGATCCTCAGGTTCCGGACCCAGTCCGTATAGTTGCTGCCATCGTCTTTCAGCTTGGTTTTCTCTAGGAACGCGTTGAAGTTGAGGACAACGTGGGCCATTTGATCTACAAGACATATTGTAAAGATTTTAGACTAAGTTCATGATAATTAAGTTCATCTAATCAAATTATTCAATGAACTCCCACTCAGATAGACATCCCTCTAGTCATCTAAGTGAAGCATGATCCGAGTCAACTAGGCCGTGTCCGATCATCACGTGAGACGGACTAGCCAACATCAGTGAACATCTTCATGTTGATCGTATCTTCTATACGACTCATGCTCGACCTTTCGGTCTTCCCTGTTCCGAGGCCATGTCTGTACATGCTAGGCTCGTCAAGTCAACCTAAGTGTATTGCGTGTGTAAATCTGGCTTACACCCGTTGTATTCGAACGTTAGAATCTATCACACCCGAACATCACGTGGTGCTTCGAAACAACAACCTTCGCAACGGTGCACAGTTAGGGGGAACACTTTCTTGAAATTATTGCGAGGGATCATCTTATTTAAGCTACTGTCGTTCTAAGAAAATAAGATGTAAAACATGATAAACATCACATGCAATCAAATAGTGACATGATATGGCCAATATCATTTGCTCCTTTTGATCTCCATCTTCGGGGCTCCATGACCATCGTTGTCACCGGCATGACACCATGATCTCCATCATCATGATCTCCATCATCGTGTCTTCTTGAAGTTGTCTCGTCATCTATTACTTCTACTACTATGGCTAACGCTTTAGCAATAAAGTAAAGTAATTACATGACGTTTATGTTGACACGCAGGTCATAAATAAATAAAGACAACTCCTATGGCTCCTGCCGGTTGTCATACTCATCGACATGCAAGTCGTGATTCCTATTACAAGAACATGATCATCTCATACATCACATATATCATTAATCACATCCTTTGGCCATATCACATCACAAAACACTTGCTGCAAAAACAATTTAGACGTTCTCTAATTGTTGTTTGAAGTTTTTACGTGGCTGCTATAGGTTTCTAGCAAGAACGTTTTGTTGGGGAACGTAGCAGAATTTTAAAATTTTCTACGCATCACCAAGATCAATCTATGGAGTCATCTAGCAACGAGGGAGAGGGGAGTGCATCTACATACCCTTGTAGATCGCTAAGCGGAAGCGTTCAAGTGAACGGGGTTGATGGAGTCGTACTCGTCGTGATCCAAATCACCGATGATCCTAGCGCCGAACGGACGGCACCTCCGCGTTCAACACACGTACGGTTGGGAGACGTCTCCTCCTTCTTGATCCAGCAAGGTGAGAGGAGAAGTTGAGGGAAAACTCCGACAGCACGACGGGCGTGGTGGTGATGGAGCTCGTGGTTCTTCGGCAGGGCTTCGCCAAGCACTACGGAGGAGGATGAGGTGTTGGAGGAGGAAGAGGGCTGCGCCAGGGGAAGGGTGCGGCTGCCCTCTCTCTCCCTCACTATATATAGGCGGAAGGGAGGAGGGGGAGGCGCCCTAGGGATCCCTAGGGGAGGGGCGGCGGCCACAGGGGAAACCCTAGATGGGTTTGGGAGCCCCCACCCCCTAGGAAACTTGCCCCCCAAGCCGGGAGGGGCGGTTGCCCTAGGGGTGGCGCCCCCACCTCTCCTGGTTACGTGAGATGGGGTGGGAGGGGCACTCAGCCCCTTACTGGGCTGATGTGCCCTCTCCCCTTGGCCCATAAGGCCCCCAACGCTTGCCGGGGCCTCCGAAACCCCTTTCGGACACGCTGGTCATCACCTGGTACCCCCGGAACAATTCCGGATTCCAATACCCTTTGTCCAATATACCGATCTTCACCTCCGGAACAATTCCGTACTCCAATACCCTTCGTCCAATATACCGATCTTCACCTCCGGACCATTCTGGACCTCCTCGTCATGTCCGGGATCTCTTCCGGGACTCCGAACAACATTCGGTAACCACATACTATTTCCCATAACAACTCTAGCGTCACCGAACCATAAGTGTGTAGACCCTACGGGTTCGGGAACCATGCAGACATGACCGAGACAACTCTCCGGCCAATAACCAACGGTGGGATCTGGATACCCATGTTGGCTCCCACATGTTCCACGATGATCTCATCGGATGAACCACGATGTCGAGGATTCAATCAATCCCGTATACAATTCCCTTTGTCCAGTGGTATTGTACTTGCCCGAGATTCGATCGTCGGTATCCGATACCTTGTTCAATCTCATTACCGGCAAGTCTCTTTATTCGTTCCATAACACATCATCCCGTGATCAACTCCTTGGTCACATTGTGCACATTATGATGATTTCCTACCGAGTGGGCCCAGAGATACCTCTCCGTTTACACGGAGTGACAAATCCCAGTCTCGATTCGTGCCAACCCAACAGACACTTTCGGAGATACATGTAGTGTACCTTTATAGCCACCCAGTTACGTTGTGACGTTTGGCACACCCAAAGCACTCCTACGGTATCCGGGAGTTGCACAATCTCATGGTCTAAGGAAATGATACTTGACATTACAAAAGCTTTAGCAAATGAACTACATGATCTTGTGCTAGGCTTAGGATTGGGTCTTGTCCATCACATCATTCTCCTAATGATGTGATCCCGTTATCAATGACATCCAATGTCCATGGTCAGGAAACCATAACCATCTTATTGATCAACGAGCTAGTCAACTAGAGGCTTACTAGGGACATGGTGTTGTCTATGTATCCACACATATATCTGAGTTTCCTATCAATACAATTCTAGCATGGATAATAAAAACGATTATCATTAACAAGGAAATATAATAATAACCAATTTATTATTGCCTCTAGGGCATATTTCCAACAGTCTCCCACTTGCACTAGAGTCAATAATCTAGTTCACATCGCCATGTGATTAACACTCACAGGTCACATCGCCATGTGACCAACATCCAAAGAGTTTACTAGACTCAATAATCTAGTTCACATCGCTATGTGATAAACACTCAAAGAGTTCTGGGTTTGATCATGTTATGCTTGTGAGAGAGGTTGTAGTCAACGGGTCTTGCCATATTCAGATCCCCATGTATTTCGCAAAACTTAATACAAAACTTTATATCGTAGATGCTGCTTCCACGTTCCACTTGAAGCTATTCCAAATTGTTGCTCCATTATACGTATCCGGTATCTCTACTCAGAGCTATCCGGATAGGTGTTAAGCTTGCATCGACGTAACTCTTTACGTCGAACTCTTTATCATCTCCATAACCGAGAAACATTTCCTTATTCCTCTAAGGATAATTTTGACCGCTATCTGGTGATCCAATCCTAGATCACCTTTGTACCTTCTTGCTAGACATGTGGCAAGGCACACATCAGGTGCGGTACTTAGCATGGCATAGCGTATAGAGCCTATGACAAGAGCATAGGGGACGACCTTCGTCCTTCCTGTTTCTTCTGCCGTGGTCAATCTTTGAGTCTTACTCAACTTCACACCTTACAACTCAGGCAAGAACCCCTTGTTTGACTGATCTATTTTGAACTCCTTCAAAAACATGTCAAGGTGTGCGTTCTTTGAAAGTATCATCAAGCATCTTGATCTATCTCTATAGATCTGGATGCCCAATTTGTAAGCAACTTTATCCTGGTCTTCCTTTGAAAAACACTCTTCAAACAACCATTTATGCTTTCCAAAAATTCTACATTATTTCGGATCTACAATATGTCATCCACATATACTTATCAGAAATGTTGTAGTGCTCCCACTCACTTTCTTGTAAATACAAGTTTCTAGCAAACATTGTATAAACCTAAAAGCTTTGATCACTCCATCAAAACATATATTCCGATTCCGAGATGCCTGCTCTAGTCCATAGAAGGATTGCTGGAGCTAGCATACCTTTTAGCATCCTTAGGATCGTCAAAACCTTTTATTGTATCACATACAACTTTTCTTACGAAAACTGGTAAGAAAACTTGTTTTGACATCCATCTGTAAGATTTCATAATCGAAAAATACAGCTAATGCTAACATGATTCCGACGGACTTAAGCATCGCTACGGGTGAGAAATTCTCATCGTAGTCAACTCCTTGAACTTGCGAAAAGTTTCTTTCCCACAAGTCGAGCTTCATAGACGGTAACATTACCGCCCACGTCCGTCTTCTTCTTAAAGATCCATTTATCTCAATGGCTTGCCGATCATCGGGCAAGTCCACCAAAGTCCATACTTTGTTCTGATATAAGGATCCTATCTCGGATTTCATGGCTTCTAACCATTTGTCGGAATATGGGCCCACCATCGCTTCTCCATAGCTCGTAGGTTCATTGTTGTCTAACAACATGATATCTAAGACAGGATTACCGTACCACTCAGGAGTAGTACATATCCTTGTCGACCTACGAGGTTCGATAGCAACTTGATACGAAGCTTCATGATCACTATCATTAACTTCCTCTTCAACAGACGTAGGCGCCACAGAAAACATCTTTCTGTGTTGCATCACTCTCTGGTTGAAGTAAAGGTTCGACAACCTCATCAAGTTCTATCTTCCTCCCACTCAATTCTTTCGAGAGAAACTCCTTCTCGAGAAAGGACCCGTTCTTAGCGACAAACAATTTGCCCTCGGATCTGAGATAGAAGGTATACCCAACTGTCACCCTTGGGTATCCTATGAAGATGTGTTTGTCCGCTTTGGGTTCGAGCTTCTCCGGCTGAAGCCCTAAGCATCGCATCCCCAAACATTAAGAAATGACAACTTTGGTTTCTTGCCAAACCAATGTTCATATGACGTCGTCTCAACGGACTTAGATGGTGTCCTATCTAAAGTGAATGCAGCTATCTCTAACGCATAACCTCAAAATGAAAACGGTAGATTGGTAAGAGACATCATAGATCACACCATATCTCATAGGGTTCGATTACGACGTCCGGACACACCATTACCTTGTGGTGTTCCAGGTGGCTTCAACTGTGAAACAATTCCACAATGTCTTAAGTGATTGCCAAACTCATAACTCAGAAAATCCCCTTTTGATTAGATCGTAGGAACATGATCTTATTGTTATGATGATTCTTAACTTCATTCTGAAATCGCTTGAACTTTTCAAATGTTTCAGACTTGTGCTTCATTAAGTAGATATACCTATATCTACCCAAATCGTCAGTGAAGATGAGGAAATAGCGATATCCACCACATGCTTCAATTCTCATTGGATCACACGCATCAGCATGCATGATTTCCAACAAGTCACTTGCCCGTTTCATTGTACCTGAAAACGGGGTCTTAGTCATCCTGCCCATGAGGCATGGCTTGCATGTGTCAAGTGATTCAAAATCAAGTGACTCCAAACATCCATCGACATGGAGTTTCTTCATGCATCTTACGCCAATATGACCTAAGCGGCAGTGCCACGAGAAAGTGGTACTATCATTATTAACTCTACATCTTTTAGCGTGAACATGTGTATTACCACGACCGAGATTCAATGAACCATTCACATAGGGTGCATGACCATGAAAGGTATCATTCATGTAAACAGAATAACCATTATTCTCTAATTTAAACGAATAACTGTATTGCAATGAACATGACCTAATGATATTCATGCTCAACGTAGACACCTGATAACATTTATCTAGGTTCAATACTAATCCCGAAGGCAGATGGAGCGTGCGATGGTGATCTCATCAACTTTGGAAACACTTCCAACACACATCGTCACCTCGCCCTTAGCCAGTCTCCGTTTAGTCCGTAGCTTTTGCTTCAAGTCACCAATAATAGCAACTGAACCGGTATCCTCTACCCAGGTGCTACCAGGAGTACTAGTGAGGTACACATTAATAACACGTATATACTTTGTTGAAGTTGCCAGCCTTCTTATCTACCATGCATTTGGGGTAATTCCGCTACCAGTGACCGTTCCCCTTACAATAGAAGCACTCAGTCTCGGGTTTGGGTTCAACCTTGGGTTCCTTCACTAGAGCGGCAACTGGTTTGTCATCCATGAAGTTTCCCTTCTAGCCTTTGCCCTTCTTGAAACCAGTGGTCTTGTTAAACCATCAACACTTGATGCTCCTTCTTTGATTTGTACCTTTTGCGGTCTTAAGCACCGTGAACAGCTCCGGGATCAACTCCATCCCTTGCTTGTCATAGTTCATCACAAAGATCAAGTAGCTTAGTGATAGTGGCTAGAGAACTCTATCAATCACTATCTTATCTGGAAGTTTAACTCACACTTGATTTAAGTGATTGTAGCACCCAGACATTCTGAGCACATGCTCACTAACTGAGCTTTTCTCCTCCATCTTGTTGGCAAAAGAACTTGTCAGAGGTCTCACACCTCTCAACACGGGCACGAGCCTGAAATCCCAATTTCAGCTCTTGGAACATCTCATATGTTCTATGGTGTTCAAACCGTCATTGGAATCCCGATTCTAAGCCGTAAAGTATGGTGCACTAAACTATCAAGTAGTCATCAGGATGTGTCTGTCAGGTGTTCACAACATCCACAGACGACGTTGTAGGGGTTTGCACATCGAGCGGTGCATCAAAGACGTAAGCCTTTTGTGTAGCAGTGAGGACACTCCTCGGACTATGGACCTAGTCCGCATCATTGCTTACAATATCTTTCAACTTAATCTTTCTCTAGGAACATATTGAAAGAGGGAGCTACAACGTGAGCTATTTATCTACAACATATTTGCGAAGACAATTTAGACTATGTTCATGATAATTGAGTTCATCTAATCAAATTATTTAATGAACTCCCACTCAGATAGACATCCCTCTAGTCATCTAAGTGAAACATGATCCAAATCGACTAGGCCGTGTCCGATCATCACGTGAGACGGACTAGTCATCAACGGTGAACATCTCATGTTGATCGTATCTTCTATACGACTCATGTTCGACCTTTCGGTCTTCCGTGTTCTGAGGCCATGTCTGTACATGCTAGGCTCGTCAAGTCAACCTAAGTGTTTCGCATGTGTCCTGAGGCCATGTCTGTACATGCTAGGCTCGTCAACACCCGTTGTATTCGAACGTTAGAATCTATCACACCCGATCATCACGTGGTGCTTCGAAACAACGAACCTTCGCAACGGTGCACAGTTAGGGGGAACACTTTTCTTGAAATTTTAGTGAGGGATCATCTTATTTAAGCTACCGTCGTTCTAAGAAAATAAGATGTAAAACATGATAAACATCACATGCAATCAAATAGTGACATGATATGGCCAATATCATTTTGCTCCTTTTGATCTCCATCTTCGGGGCTCCATGATCATCGTTGTCACCGGCATGACACCATGATCTCCATCATCGTGTCTTCTTGAAGTTGTCTTGTCATCTATTACTTCTACTACTATGGCTAACGCTTTAGCAATAAAGTAAAGTAATTACATGACGTTTATGTTGACACGCAGGTCATAAATAAATAAAGACAACTCCTATGGCTCCTGCCGGTTGTCATACTCATCGACATGCAAGTCGTGATTCCTATTACAAGAACATGATCAATCTCATACATCACATATATCATTCATCACGTCCTTTTGGCCATATCACATCACAAGGCATATCCTGCAAAAACAAGTTAGATGTCCTCTAATTGTTGTTGCAAGTTTTTACGTGGGTGCTATAGGTTTCTAGCAAGAACGTTTCTTACCTACGCGAAAACCACAACGTGATATGCCAATTTCTATTTACCCTTCATAAGGACCCTTTTCATCGAATCTGATCCGACTAAAGTGGGAGAGACAGACACCCGCTAGCCACCTTATGCAACTAGTGCATGTCAGTCGGTGGAACCAGTCTCACATAAGAGTACGTGTGAGGTCGGTCCGGGCCGCTTCATCCCACGATGCCGCCGAATCAAGATAAGACTAGTAACGGCAAGTAAATTGACAATATCAACGCCCACAACTGCTTTGTGTTCTACTCGTGCATAGAAACTATGCATAGACCTAGCTCATGATGCCACTGTTGGGGAACGTAGCAGAATTTTAAAATTTTCTATGCATCACCAAGATCAATCTATGGAGTCATCCAGCAACGAGGGAGAGGGGAGTGCATCTACATACCCTTGTAGATCGCTAAGCGGAAGCGTTCAAGTGAACGGGGTTGATGGAGTCGTACTCGTCGTGATCCAAATCATCGATGATCCTAGCGCCGAACGGACGGCACCTCCGCGTTCAACACACGTACGGTTGGGAGACGTCTCCTCCTTGATCCAGCAAGGTGAGAGGAGAAGTTGAGCGAAAACTCCGACAGCATGACGGCGTGGTGGTGATGGAGCTCGTAGTTCTCCAGCAGGGCTTCGCCAAGCACTACGGAGGAGGATGAGGTGTTGGAGGAGGAAGAGGGCTGCGCCAGGGGAAGGGTGCGGCTGCCCTCTTTCTCCCTCACTATATATAGGGGGAAGGGAGGAGGGGCAGGCTCCCTAGGGTTCCCTAGGGGAGGGGCGGCGGCCACAGGGGAAACCCTAGATGGGTTTGGGTGCCCCCACCCCCTAGGAAACTTGCCCCCCAAGCCGGGAGGGGCGGCTGCCCTAGGGGTGGCGCCCCCACCTCTCCTGGTTACGTGAGATGGGGTGGGAGGGCGCTCAGCCCCTTAGTGGGCTGATGTGCCCTCTCCCCTTGGCCCATAAGGCCCCCCAACGCTTGCCGGGGCCTCCGAAACCCCTTTCGGACACGCTGGTCATCACCTGGTACCCCCGGAACAATTCCGGGACTCCAATACCCTTCGTCCAATATACCGATCTCACCTCCGGATCATTCCGGAGCTCCTCGTCATGTCCGGGATCTCATCCGGGACTCCGAACAACCTTCGGTAACCACATACTATTTCCCATAACAACTCTAGCGTCACCGAACCTTAAGTGTGTAGACCCTACGGGTTCGGGAACCATGCAGACATGACCGAGACAACTCTCCGGCCAATAACCAACAGCGGGATCTGGATACCCATGTTGGCTCCCACATGTTCCACGATGATCTCATCGGATGAACCACGATGTCGAGGATTCAATCAATCTCGTATACAATTCCCTTTGTCCAGCGGTATTGTACTTGCCCGAGATTCGATCGTCGGTATCCGATACCTTGTTCAATCTCGTTACCGGCAAGTCTCTTTACTTCCGTAACACATCATCCCGTGATCAACTCCTTGGTCACATTGTGCACATTATGATGATGTCCTACCGAGTGGGCCCAGAGATACCTCTCCGTTTACACGGAGTGACAAATGCCAGTCTTGATTCGTGCCAACCCAACAGACACTTTTGGAGATACATGTAGTGTACCTTTATAGCCACCCAGTTACGTTGTGACGTTTGGCACACCCAAAGCACTCCTACGGTATCCGGGAGTTGCACAATCTCATGGTCTAAGGAAATGATACTTGACATTAGTCAACTAGAGGCTTACTAGGGATATGGTGTTGTCTATGTATCCACACATGTATCTAAGTTTCCTATCAATACAATTCTAGCATGGATAATAAACGATTATCATGAACAAGGAAAGATAATAATAACCAATTTATTATTGCCTCTAGGGCATATTTCCAACACGTTTCTTACCTACGCCAAAACCACAACGTGAATTGCCAATTTCTATTTACCCTTCATAAGGACCCCGTTCATCGAATCCGATCCGACTAAAGTGGAAGAGACAGACACCCGCCAGCCACCTTATGCAACTAGTGCATGTCAGTCGGTGGAACCAATATCACGTAAGCGTACGTGTAAGGTCAGTCCGGGCTGCTTCATCCCACGATGCCACCGAATCAAGATAAGACTAGTAACGGCAAGCAAATTGACAATATCGACGCCCACAACTTCTTTGTGTTCTACTCGTGCATAGTAACTACGCATAGACCTAGCTCATGATGCCACTGTTGGGGAACGTAGCAGAATTTTAATATTTTCTACGCATCACCAAGATCAATATATGGAGTCATGTAGCAACGAGGGAGAGAGGAGTGCATCTACATACCCTTGTAGATCGCGCGCGGAAGCGTTCAAGAGAACCGGGTTGATGTACTCGACGTGATCCAAATCACCGATGACCAAGTGCCGAACGGACGGCACCTCCGCGTTCAACACACGTACGGTTGGGAAGACGTCTCCTCCAACTTGATCCAGCAAGGGGGAAGGAGAGGTTGATGAAGATCCAGCAGCACGACGGCGTGGTGGTGGAAGCAACGGTGATCTCGGCAGGGCTTCGCCAAGCGCAGGGAGACGGAGGAGTGTCACGGGAGGGAGAGGGAGAGGCCAGGGGCTTGGGTGCGGCTGCCCTCCCCCCTACTATATATAGGGTGCCTAGGGGGGGCGCCGGCCCTAGGAGATCCAATCTCCTAGGGGGGCGGCGGCCAAGGGGGTGCCTTGCCCCCCAAGGCAAGGGTGGCGCCCCCCACCCCTAGGGTTTCCAACCCTAGGCACAGGGGGAGGCCCAAGGGGGGCGCACCAGCCCACTAGGGGCTGGTTTCCCTCCCACTTCAGCCCATGGGGCCCTCCGGGATAGGTGGCCCCACCCGGTGGACCCCCGGGACCCTTCCGGTGGTCCCGGTACAATACCGATTACCCCCGAAACTTTCCCGATGGCCGAAACTTGACTTCCTATATATAAATCTTCACCTCCGGACCATTCCGGAACTCCTCGTGACATCCGGGATCTCATCCGGGACTCCGAACAACTTTCGGGTTACCGTATGCTAATATCTCTACAACCCTAGCGTCACCGAACCTTAAGTGTGTGGACCCTACGGGTTCGGGAGACATGCAGACATGACCGAGACGCCTCTCCGGTCAATAACCAACAGCGGGATCTGGATACCCATGTTGGCTCCCACATTCTCCACGATGATCTCATCGGATGAACCACGATGTCGAGGATTCAATCAATCCGTATACAATTCCCTTTGTCAATCGGTACGTTACTTGCCCGAGACTCGATCATCGGTATCCCAATACCTAGTTCAATCTCGTTACTGGCAAGTCACTTTAGTCGTGCCGTAATGCATGATCCCATGATCAACCACTTGGTCACATTGAGCTCATTATGATGATGCATTACCGAGTGGGCCCAGAGATACCTCTCCGTCATACGGGGTGACAAATCCCAGTCTCGATTCGTGCCAACCCAACAGACACTTTCGGAGATACCTGTAATGTACCTTTATAGTCACCCAGTTACGTTGTGATGTTTGGCACACCCAAGGCACTCCTACGGTATCCAGGAGTTGCACAATCTCATGGTCTAAGGAAATGATACTTGACATTCAGAAAAGCTACATCAAACGAACTACACGATCTTTGAGCTAAGCTTAGGATTGGGTCTTGTCCATCACATCATTCTCCTAATGATGTGATCCCGTTATCAATGACATCCAATCTCCATAGTCAGGAAACCATGACTATCCTTTGATCAACGAGCTAGTCAACTAGAGGCTCGCTAGGGACGTGTTGTGGTCTATGTATTCACACATGTATTACGATTTTCGGATAACACAATTATAGCATGAACAATAGACAATTATCATGAACAAAGAAATATAATAATAACCATTTTATTATTGCCTCTAGGGCATATTTCCAACAGTATCCTGATCGCAGATCGATCTTGGAAAATACCTTAGCTCCTTGCAATCGATCAAACAGATCATTGATCATCGGTAGTGGGTACTTGTTCTTGATGGTTACTTCATTCAATCCTCGATAATCGACAACCATCCTTAACGATCCATCCTTCTTCTCCACTAGAAGTACTGGCGATCCCCAAGGCGATGAACTTGGGCGAATATATCCTTTATCTAGTAACTCCTTAATCTGCTTCTTAATTTCCACCAAATCCTTTGCACGCATCCTATATGGTCTCTTTGATATTGGCCCTGTGCCTGGCAAAAGCTCAATCAAAAACTCAATATCTCTATCCGGTGGCATGCCTGGCAACTCTTCTGGAAATACTTCAGGGAAATCCTTCACTACTGGTACTTCCTCCTGCACAACTCCGGTTAAACAATTTACTTGAGTCCTCTTTGGCACATGTCGGTATACATACTTGATCCTTCTCCCTTCTGGGGTGGTAAGCAAAATTGACTTACTGGCACATTAAATATTCCCTTCATACTTTGACAACCAATCCATGCCTAATATCACATCCAATCCTTGGAATTCCAACACTATTAGGTCTGAGGGAAAAACATAGTTACCAATTCTTAATGGTAACCGATCACACCATAGACTAGCCATATATTCTGCTCCAGGCGAAGTTACTAACATGGGTGACCTAAGGGCTTGGGTTGGCAGTTTATACTTATCCACAAATCCCCTTGATATGTATGAATGCGATGCACCAGTATCTAAAAGAATGAGTGCAGTAAATGACTTAACCAAAAACTTACTGATTACTGCATCCGGCTGCTCTTCAACCTCCTCCACGTTAACGTGGTTCACCTGTCCCCTATTGAAAGGGTTCGGCTTCTTCCCAGAGCTTCCATTGCCATTTCCATTCTGGGATTCAGGACATTCATTGGCATAATGTCCGGTCTTCTGGCACTTAAAACAAGTGACTTGGCTCAGGTCTTTCTTGGCTGGGGTTGATGGGTGGGTGCAGTTCTGGCTGTTGCTTCCTCCATTCCCATTACCATTCTTGGGGCCATTGTGATTGTGCGAGCTTCCTTGTCCATGGGTATGCTGAAAATGTCCTCCCGGCCTAGGGGTAAATTGTGGCTTCTGCTGAGCTCCTGAAGTGTACTTTCCTTGTGCATACTTCCTCTTGCGATTTTCAATTTGCTGCTGCTTCCCTTCAATCATGAGAGCATGATCTACCAACTCCTGGTAGTTGTTGAAGGTTGCTACCATCAACTGCATGCTCAACTCATCATTCAGTGCTTCCAGAAACTTCTCCTGCTTAGCTGCATCCGTAGCAACGTCATCTGGGGCATAACGTGCTAATTTACTAAAGTCCTCCACATACTGTCCAATTGTCCGTCCTCCTTGGCGCAAGTTGCGAAACTCTCGCTTCTTCATGGCCATAGCTCCTGCTGAAACATGGGCAGTACGAAAAGCCTACTGAAACTGGTCCCACGTGATAGTGTCTACAGGGAAAGTGGCTGTGAAATTCTCCCACCATGATGCTGCGGGTCCTTCAAGCTGATGTGCGGCAAACTTCACCTTTTCCGCATCGGTGCATCCTGCTGTGGTCAACTCTCTAGCTGTCTTGTGGAGCCAATCATCTGCCACTATCGGCTCGGTGCTACTGGAAAACACCGGCGGATTCAGCCTAAGAAAACGGGCTAAGTGATCAACAGGTGGTGGTGGTGGTGGTGGGTTGTTGTTGTTGTTGTTCCCCTGATTCTGATTCTGGACTAGCAACTGCATCAATGTGTTCTGCCGCTGGATCAACTGAGTGAGCTCCGGTGGGAAAGTAAATCCGGGGTCACGTCTCGGAGGCATCTGAGGGTTTAGAAAAGATGAGATTTAAGAATAGAGGGGGCCTAAAGAGAAAACACTACCCATATGCACATGAGGCAAAAGCAAACAATTCACTTCATTCAATCAATCAAACAAGGGCATACAATCGATCTAACTATCGCAAAAGTTCTCAGACTACTATATTTACATGGTGGACTACTACTACTACTGTTGGGGTGGTCTAATAGAAATATTCTTCGGTTGCAGACTCCATGATATCTGCTCCAGCTTCATCAACATAGTCATCATCGCTATCATCTGGATCCGAGTCAGTGTCGTCGATGATGATGTAGTCTTCCGGGCGAATCTCCTTGGGTTCTTCGTCTTCTTCTACTGGTGTAGGGCCTCCCATGAATATTCCAATCTTCTTGATCAGATCGTCATTCTTTTCCACTAATACTTCAATTTCTTTTTTAAAATCTTCACTTGTAGTCTTGAGTTCTTCCTCCAGTTCCTTGATTCTTGTCTTTGCCTTCTTCAGGTCTATCATGTCGGCGCACATCTGGTTCTCCTGACGTCGAATGTGCTGGTTTAACTCCTGGATAAAAGCTGCAACTGATCTATCCCTTCTGGTGCTGATCATCTCCCAATGCTCATCTTGGCGCCCACAAATCTGGTAGATAGTATCCTTGAGATCATTGCGGTAGATTTCTCCAATGCGTCCCATGGCGATGTGAGCTGTCATGCTCTTTCCTAGACTCCAGGTTGGCGCATCAAAATAAAACTCTATGGGCTCAGTGACTGGCATGAACGTCCTTCCTGGAACTTGAACTTGAATCATCCAGCGCTCTTCTTCAGGTAGAGTGGTGTTCTAGGTTCCGGTGAAGCTTAGTACTCCTATGTTCAGGTACCTAGTGACTTCCTTCAAGTGACGTCCAAAGGGTGTATCTTCATCCGGTTGAGTGAACTTGTTCCTTGCATCCGCCATCCTAAAAGAGTAGAAAAGATGAGAGGTCAGAAGAGAAGAGAGTGAGTAGTGATCTAGGTCTTTAGCTTAGTGGTCGTGTCCTACAGTCAGTGTGTGCTCTGATACCATCTTGTAGCGACCAGACCTCAAACGGTCCAATCTCTGTGCTCCGGTGTCATCCCTGGATCAGTAATGCTGACACCACATAGTACTTGAAGGATTTATAACAGAGTAGCAATAACACACTTATTACATCGAGTGTCTCAAAAGAGAACTTATTACAATAAATATGGCTTAAGGCCATCTAATAACGATAACAGCGAAAGGCTTGGAAGATAAGTGAGTCCATCAACTCCAACGGCATCACTGAGTATAAAACCACGACCTAAAACTCCTTAATGGTCGTCTGAAAAGTCTGCAACATTAACGTTGCAGCCTGAAACGGGTCAGCACATGGAATATGCTGGCAATGTAACACATAGAGAGTAATGGAATGAAACAGCTATTCTATATGCATATTTGGCTGGTGGAAAGCTCTATGGTTACAGTTTTGCGTAAAGCCAATTTTTCCCTACTACAAAGGAATAAATTTATTTAACTATCATGGTGGTTGTTAAACATTGAGAATGGTTGACAGCATTCTCAATCCCAATTAAACATCATCATTAAACAAAACCCAGCAAAATTAATTTTTTAGAGTAACATGTTGAGATTCACATGATAATCCAGGTACTAGATACTCAAGATGTCCATAACCGGGGACACGGCTAACCATGATTAGTTTATACACTCTGTAGAGGTTTGCGCACTTTTCCCCACAAGACTCGATCTCCTCCGTTGGTTTTCTCGCACTGCATGGTGTTTGAGAAACGGATGACCGAGACATAGTCTTTCAGAAGCGCTAGCACCTTACGAACGGGTAGACCGTACCAACCTACATCCCCTACATCTGCTAGTCTACCACTGTAAGAGTTCGCACGACTTAGTCAACTATGCTAGAGCCCATAATAGCTTGTGGGTGCACACGGAAGTTTCTAGTATGAATAATCTCATGATCTCTTTGAGCCTGGGTGGCGGTCCAAAAAAACAGGCAATCGCTGGAATACCCAGGTGCCTCAATCCACCCAGATGTGTGTTTAGGTTGCCACCTTAAATAAACCATTAATTAACAAAGCTCACATCTGTCATGGATACACTCACCCAATCCACGTCTACTAGCATAGCATAGCAATAATAAGCAAACATAGAGTAACTCCCAAAGGTTTGATAATAAACAGGTAATAGGTTCTACCTCAACTACTCCCCAAACCCACAATTTAATTAGATCCTAATCATGCAATGTGTGAGGATTGATCTAATGCAATAAAACTGGGTAGTAGGAGGTATGATCAAAGTGTTACTTACTTGCCTTGCTGATGATCCGGGAAACCTAGCGATTCGAAGTAACAAGCGGCGCACTCCGGGTACTCTATCGCAAACAAACAAACAAGCATACAATAAGTACTCATCTAATGCACGAGTAAAACTCAAATAAGATATCTAACCAGAAGGTTCAACTTAAGAACTCCGGTTTGCAAAAAGAATCAAATCGAATGAAGCAACGAAAATCAAACGGCGAAACTAAACAACTTCGTTCTACTAATCTGGATCTAGGGAAAATTTTACAGTAGCAAAAACTTGTTTAAGTTGATTAAACGGATAGAGGGTTTCAAGACGAAACTCTAGGCGCTTGAATCGCCTGATTCCGATAAACGAGCGAAAAGTTATACTAAAACGAAAATCGGATCAGGAATCGCGATCAGAAAAATCGCGGATTTAATCCGAGAAAAAGAAAAACGACGAACGCTCGCTAGAACGAATGACGTGGACGAACGCTCGCTATTTAAACCGATCGACATGGAGCGGATATCCACACATCGCCCTCGTATGCTCTAGATATTTAAGCTGAAACCGAACGAACGGACGAACCGATCTATTTAAATAAAGGTCCGGAAAAACCGAATCTAAAAAAACCGACAAAAACCGATCTATTTTAAAAAAACGTTGGCACGGAAGTCGAGCGGCGAACCTCAGCGGCGGCGGCGTCCGGCGATGGGGCACGGGGCGGGGCGCGGCGGCGGCGGCGGCGGGACCGGGTGGCGGCGCGGCTTGGGGGCTGGGGCGGCTAGGGTTTCCCCGGGGCTGGGCCTCGGCTTATAAAGGCCCCCTCGGGCCGGAGTCCTAGTCGGACACGGCCCGTAGGTCGGTTCGTTTTTTTATTCCGCTCGGAAGAAAAATAAAAAGAAATACTAAACGGACTCCAAAAATTCCGAAATAAATTTTCACGGGCTTCTAAAATCAAGCCGCACAAGGTGAACATTTATTTGGGACCTAAATGCAATTTTGAAAACGCACATTTTTCCTAAATTCAAATAAAACACCGAAAAACTCCGAAATAAAATCTTATTTGATTTTATTATTTCCTCAATATTTCTTTATTTTGGGAAAGTCATTTTATTCCCTCTCTCATATTTTTGTAATAGAAATAATTGATGATAAAATAAATAAAATCAAATGATCCTATTCTCAAAATTTGAGAAAACTCTCTCCGTTGGGTCATTGAGTTGCGTAGAATTTCTAGGATCAACCAAAATGCAAATAAAATTTGGGAATGCCTCGTATGTCTAAGATAAGTGAGAATTGTACACACTTAGCTCTCGAGAGTGTGTCGATCGGATATGGGTCCAAGTTAATAGCTAGATGGGTCTCTCTTTTTGGTCTGCAATACAAAGTTGCTCCCCTTTTGTGGAGAGGTGCTATTCGTGTTAAGTCTGTTTGCTTCTGGGGTGTGTTTTGTTGAGGCCGTAACTTAACAAATATTTGAATCTTCTGTTATTGGTTTCGCAAGGTCTCTTCGAATTATCAGTTTGGTTTGGCCTACTAGATTGATCTTTCTTGCAATGGGAGAAGTGCTTAACTTTGGGTTCAATCTTGCGGTGTCCTTTCCCAGTGACAGTAGGGGCAGCAAGGCACGTATTGTATTGTTGCCATCGAGGATAACAAGATGGGGTTTATATCATATTGCATGAGTTTATCCCTCTACATCATGTCATCTTGCTTAAAGCGTTACTCTGTTCTCTTGAACTTAATACTCTAGATGCATGCTGGATAGCGGTCGATGTGTGGAGTAATAGTAGTAGATGCAGGCAGGAGTCGGTCTACTTGTCTCGGACGTGATGCCTATATACATGATCATACCTAGATATTCTCATAACTATGCTCAATTCTGTCAATTGCTCAACAGTAATTTGTTCACCCACCGTAATACTTATGCTCTTGAGAGAAGCCACTAGTGAAACCTATGGCCCTCGGGTCTATTTTCCATCATATTAATCTTCCAATACTTAGTTATTTCCTTTGCCATTTATTTTACTTGCATCTTTATTTCTCTTTATCATAAAAATACCAAAAATATCACCTTATCATATCTATCAGATCTCACTCTCATAGGAGACCGTGAAGGGATTGACAACCCCTTTATCGCGTTGGTTGTGAGGAGTTTATTTGTTTGTGTAGGTGCGAAGGACTCGTGCGTGTCCTCCTACTGGATTAATACCTTGGTTCTCAAAAACTGAGGGAAATACTTACGCTGCTCTACTGCATCACCCTTTCCTCTTCAAGGGAAAACCAACGCAGTGCTCAAGAGGTAGCAAGAGGATTTCTGGCGCCGTTGCCGGGGAGTCTACGCAAAAGTCAACATACCAGGTACCCATCACAAACCCTTATCTCCCGCATTACATTATTTGCCATTTGCCTCTCGTTTTCCTCTCCCCCACTTCACCCTTGCTATTTTATTTGCCCTCTCTCTCTCCGTCCTCCCTCTCTTTCTCTATTTGCCTCTTTTTGCTCGTTTCTTGTTTTCTTGTGTGTCGGATTGCTTGCTTGTCACGATGGATCTATCTAGATTTGGTGATCTTCACCTTAAAAGGTTAGAAGATATCGAAAGCAACGTCAGGAGTTTTATGGTCTTACAATTTGAGCATAATAATTTCTTTAGAAATGAGCTTAAAGAACAAAAAAGCTTTATGGGTTATATGAATAAATAGCTCGATGATATGTCTAAAGAATTTGATGGTTTGAAATCTCAGATTGCTCATCTTGAGAAGTTAATAGCTGAAGTTTCGGATAAGCAAGCCACCTTAGTTAATAAGATGGCCGCTAAACCGGAATTTTTTTGGAAGATAAAGATGAAGATCTAAAAGTTATTGATGTGTCCCCTATTAAATCTTTGTTTTGTAATATGAATCTTGATAATGATGGGACTGAATATGATCCACCTTTACCTAGAAGGCGTTCCAAAAATTCGGAGTCTTTAGATCTTGATGCTAAAATTGTTAAAAGTGGGATTGAAGAAGTCAAAACTTTAAATATTAATGAACCCACTATTTTAGATTTCAAGGAATTTAATTATGATAATTGCTCTTTGATAGATTGTATTTCCTTGTTGCAATCCGTGCTAAATTCTCCTCATGCTTATAGTCAAAATAAAGCCTTAACCAAACATATCGTTGATGCTTTGATGCAATCTTATGAAGAAAAACTTGAGTTGGAAGTTTCTATCCCTAGAAAACTTTATGATGAGTGGGAACCTACTATTAAAAATAAGATTAAAGATCATGAATGCTATGCTTTGTGTGATTTGGGTGCTAGTGTTTCCACGATTCCAAAGACATTGTGTGATTTGCTAGGTTTCCGTGATTTTGATGATTGCTCTTTAAACTTGCACCTTGCGGATTCCACTATTAAGAAACCTATGGGAAGAATTAATGATGTTCTTATTGTTGCAAATAGGAATTATGTGCCCGTGGATTTTATTATTCTTGACATAGATTGCAATCCTTCTTGTCCTATTATTCTTGGTAGACCTTTCCTTAGAACGATTGGTGCAATTATTGATATGAAGGAAGGGAATATTAGGTTCCAATTTCCGTTAAGGAAAGGCATGGAACACTTCCATAGAAAGAAAATTAAATTACCTTATGAACCTATTATGAGAGCCACTTATGGATTGCCTTCCAAAGATGGCAATACCTAGATCTATCTTCACTTTCATGCCTAGCTAGGGGCGTTAAACGATAGCGCTTGTTGGGAGGCAACCCAATTTTATTTTTATTCCTTGCTTTTTGCTAATGTTTAGTAATAAATAATTTATCTGGCCTCTGTTTTGTTTGTGTTTTTTGTGTTTAATTAGTGTTTGTGCCAAGTAGAACCGTTGGGAAGACTTGGGGAAAGTCTTTTTAATCTTGCTGTAAAAAACAGAAACTTTAGCGCTCACGAGAACTGCTGCCATTTTTATTTGGAAAGTGCTATTTAGTTAATTGTTTTTGAAGATGATTAATAGATAAATTCCTCACGTCCAGAAATGTATTTTAGAATTTTTGGGGTTCCAGATCTTGCGTTAGCTATAGATTACCACAGACTGTTCTGTTTTTGACAGATTCTGTTTTTCGTGTGTTGTTTGCTTATTTTGATGAATCTATGGCTAGTAAAATAGTTTATAAACCATAGAGAAGTTGGAATACAGTTGGTTTAACACCAATATAAATAAAGAATGAGTTCATTACAGTACCTTGAAGTGGTGTTTTGTTTTCTTTCGCTAACAGAGCTCACGAGATTTTCTACTTTAAGCTTTGTGTTGTGAAGTTTTCAAGTTTTGGGTAAAGATTTGATGGATTATGGAACAAGGAGTGGCAAGATCCTAAGGTTGGGGATGCCCATGGCACCCCCAAGATAATCTAAGGACACCTAAAAGCCAAAGCTTGGGTATGCCCCGGAATGCATCCCCTCTTTCGTCTACTTCTATCGGTAACTTTACTTGGAGCTATATTTTTATTTACCACATGATATGTGTTTTGCTTGGAGCGTCTTGTATTATTTGAGTCTTTATTTGTTAGTTTTCCACAGTCATCCTTGCTGCACACACCTTTTTGAGAGAGACACTCATGATTCAGAAATTGTTAGAATACTCTATGTGCTTCACTTATATCTTTATTTGTTAGTTTTCCACAGTCATCCTTGCTGCACACACCTTTTTGAGAGAGACACTCATGATTCGGAAATTGTTATAATACTCTATGTGCTTCACTTATATCTTTTGAGTTATATAGTTTTTGCTCTAGTGCTTCACTTATATCTTTTAGAACACGTTGCTGGATTTGTTTTATAGAAACTTTTGTTCTCTCATGCTTCACTTAGATTATTTTGAGAGTCCTACAAAACAGCATGGTAATTTGCTTTAATTATGTTAGGCATTCAAGATTAATAATAACATTTTCTTTTGAGTGTGTTGAATACTATGAGAAGTTTGAAACTTGATAATTGTTTTGAGATATGGAGATGGTGATATTAGAGTCGTGCTAGTTTATTAGTTGTGAATTTGAGAAATTCTTGCGTTAAAGTTTGTGATTCCCGTAGCATGCACGTATGGTGAACCGTTATGTTAAGAAGTCGGAGCATGATGCATTTATTGATTGTCCTCCTTATGAGTGGCGGTCGGGGACGAGCGATGGTCTTTTCCTACCAATCTATCCCCCTAGGAGCATGCGCGTAGTACTTTGCTTCGATAACTAATAAATTTTTGCAATAAGTATGTGAGTTCTTTATGACTAATGTTGAGTCCATGGATTATAGGCACTCTCACCCTTCCACCATTGCTAGCCTCTCTAATACCGCGCACCTTTCGCCAGTATCATACACCCACCATATACCTTCCTCGAAATAGCCACCATACCTACCTATTATGGCATTTCCATTGCCATTCCGAGATATATTGCCATGCAACTTTCCACCGTTCCGTTTACTATGACACGCTCCATCATTGTCATATTGCTTCACATGATCATGTAGTTGACATTTTAGTTGTGGCAAAGCCACCGTTCATAATTCTTTCATATAAGTCACTCATGCATCATTGCTATCCCGGTACACCGCCGGAGGCATTCATATAGAGTCATACTTTGTTCTAGTATCGAGTTGTAATCATTGAGTTGTAAATAAATAGAAGTGTGATGATCATCATTCATAGAGTATTGTCCCAATAAAAAAAGAAAGGCCAAATAAAAAAAGAAGGCCCCAAAAAAAGAATAAATAAAAAGGGGCAATACTACTATCCTTTTTTCCACACTTGTGCTTCAAAGTAGCACCATGATCTTCATGATAGAGAGTCTCTTATGCTATCACTTACATATACTAGTGGGATTTTTTCATTATAGAACTTGGCTTGTATATTCCAACGATGGGCTTCCTCAAAATGCCCTAGGTCTTCGTGAGCAAGCAAGTTGGATGCACACTCACTTAGTTTCTTTTGTTGAGCTTTCATACATTTATAGCTCTAGTGCATCCGTTGCATGGCAATCCCTACTCACTCACATTGATATCTATTGATGGGCATCTCCATAGCCCGTTGATACGCCTAGTTAATGCGAGACTATCTTCTCCCTTTTTGTCTTCTCCACAACCACCATTCTATTCCACCTATAGTGCTATGTCCATGGCTCACGCTCATGTATTGCGTGAAGATTGAAAAAGTTTGAGAACACCAAAAGTATGAAACAATTGCTTGGCTTGTCATCGGGGTTGTGCATGATTTGAATACTTTGTGTGGTGAAGATGGAGCATAGCCAGACTATATGAATTTGTAGGGATAACTTTCTTTGGCCATGTTATTTTCAGGAGACATAATTGCTTAGTTAGTATACTTGAAGTATTATTATTATTTCTATGCCAATATTAAACTTTTGCCTTGAATCTTTCGGATCTGAATATTCATACCACAATTAAGAGAATTACATTGAAATTATGCCAAGTAGCATTCCACATCAAAAATTCTGTTTTTATCATTTACCTACTCGAGGACGGGCAGGAATTAAGCTTGGGGATGCTTGATACGTCTCCAACGTATCTGTAATTTTTGATTGTTCCATGCTATATTATATCCTGTTTTGGACATTATTGGGCTTTATTATACACTTTTACATTATTTTTGGGACTAACCTATTAACCGGAGGCCTAGCCTAGAATTGCAGTTTTTTTTGCCTATTTTAGGGTTTCGCAAAAAAAGAATATCAAACGTAGTCCAAACGGAATGAAACCTTCGGGAACGTGATTTTTGGAACGAACATGATCCAGAGGACTTGGACCCTACGTCAAGCAATCAACCAGGAAGGCACGAGGTAGGGGGGCGCGCCTACCCCCCAGGCATGCCCTCCACCCTCGTGGGGCCCACGTAGCTCCACCGACGTACTCCTTCCTCCTATATATACCTACATATCCCCAAACTACCAGATACGGAGCCAAAACCCTAATTCCATCGCCGTAACTTTCTGTATCCATGAGATCCCATCTTGGGGCCTTTTTCGGAGCTCCGCTGGAGGGGGTATCGATCACGGAGGGCTTCTACATCAACACCATGGCCCCTCCGATGAAGTGTGAGTAGTTTACTTCAGACCTACGGGTCCATAGTTATTAGCTAGATGGCTTCTTCTCTCCTTTTGGATCTCAATACAAAGTTCTCCCCCTCTCTTGTGGAGATCTATTCGATGTAATCTTCTTTTGTGGTGTGTTTGTTGAGACCGATGAATTGTGGGTTTATGATCAAGTTTATCTATGAACAATATTTGAATCTTCTCTGAATTCTTTTATGTATGATTGGTTATCTTTGCATGTCTCTTTGAATTATCAGTTTGGTTTGGCCTACTAGATTGATCTTTCTTGCAATGGGAGAAGTGCTTAGCTTTGGGTTCAATCTTGCGGTGTCCTTTCCTAGTGATAGTAGGGGCAACAAAGCATGCATTGTTTTGTTGCCATCGAGGATAACAAGATGGGGTTTATATCATATTGCATGAGTTTATCCCTCTACATCATGTCATCTTGCTTAAAGCGTTACTCTGTTCTCTTGAACTTAATACTCTAGATGCATGCTGGATAGCGGTCGATGTGTGGAGTAATAGTAGTAGATGCAGACAAGAGTCGGTCTACTTGTCTCGGACGTGATGCCTATATACATGATCATACCTAGATATTCTCATAACTATGCTCAATTCTGTCAGTTGCTCAACAGTAATTTGTTCACCCACCGTAATACTTATGCTCTCGAGAGAAGCCACTAGTGAAACCTATGGCCCCCGGATCTATTTTCCATCATATTAATCTTCTAATACTTAGTTAGTTCATTTGCCATTTATTTTACTTGCATCTTTATTTCTATTTATCATAAAAATACCAAAAAATATTATCTTATCATATCTATCAGATCTCACTCTCGTAGGTGACCGTGAAGGGATTGACAACCCCTTTATCGCGTTGGTTATACATAGTGATGATTCTAACACCCATGGAGTCTTGGTGCTGATCATGCTTTGCTCGTGAGAGAGTCTTAGTCAACAGGTCTGCAACATTCAGATCCGTATGTATCTTGCAAATCTCTATGTCTCCCTCCTTGACTTGATCGCGGATGGAATTGAAGCGTCTCTTGATGTGCTTGGTTCTCTTGTGAAATCTAGATTCCTTTGCCAAGGCAATTGCACCAGTATTGTCATAAAAGATTTTCATTAGACCCGGGTGCACTAGGTATGACACCTAGATCGGATATGAACTCCTTCATCCAGACTCCTTCATTTGCTGCTTCCGAAGCAGCTATGTACTCCGCTTCACACGTAGATCCCGTCACGACGCTCTACTTCGAACCGCACCAACTGACAGCTCCACCATTCAATAAAAATATGTATCCGCTTTGTGACTTAGAGTCATCCGGATCAGTGTCAAAGGTTGCATCAATGTAACCATTTATAATGTGCTCTTTGTCACATCCATAAACAAGAAACATATCCTTAGTCCTTTTCAGGTATTTCAGGATGTTCTTGACCACTGTCCAGTGATACACTCCTGGATTACTTTGGTACCTCCCTGCTAAACTAATAGCAAGGCACATATCAAGTCTGGTACACAACATTGCATACATGATAGAACCTATGGCTGAAGCATAGGGAATGACTTTAATTTTCTCTCTATCTTCTGCAGTGGTCAGGCATTGAGTCTGACTCAACTTCACACCTTGTAACACAGGCAAGAACCCTTTCTTTGCTTGATCCATTTTGAACTTCTTCAAAACTTTATCAAGGTATGTGCTTTGTGAAAGTCCAATTAAGTGTCTTGATCTATATCTATAGATCTTGATGCCCAATATATAAGAAGCTTCACCGAGGTCTTTCATTGAAAAATTCTTATTCAAGTATCCTTTTATGCTATTCAGAAATTCAGTATCATTTCTGATTAACAATATGTCATCCACATATAATATCAGAAATGCTACAGAGCTCCCACTCACTTTCTTGTAAGTACAGGCTTCTCCAAAAGTCTGTATAAAACCATATGCTTTGATCACACTATCAAAGCGTATATTCCAACTCTGAGATGCTTGCACCAGTCCATAAATGGATTGCTGGAGCTTACACAATTTGTTAGCACCTTTTGGATCGACAAAACCTTCTAGTTGCATCATATACAACTCTTCTTTAAGATATCCATTAAGGAATGCAGTTTTGACATCCATTTGCCAAATTTCATAATCATAAAATGCGGCAATTGCTAACATGATTCGGACGGACTTAAGCATCGCTACGGGTGAGAAGGTCTCATCGTAGTCAACTCCTTGAACTTGTCGAAAACCTTTCGCAACAAGTCGAGCTTTGTAGATAGTAACATTACCGTCAGTGTTAGTCTTCTTGTTGAAGATCCATTTATTCTCTATGGCTTGCCGATCAATGGGCAAGTCAACCAAACTCCATACTTTGTTCTCATACATGGATCCCATCTCAGATTTCATGCCCTCAAGCCATTTTGCAGAATCCGGGATCATCATTGCTTCCTCATAGTTCGTAGGTTCATCATGGTCAAGTAATATGACTTCCAGAACAGGATTACCGTACCACTCTAGTTGACCTACGAGCTTAGGTAGTAACTTGATCAGAAGTTTCATTATCATCATCATTAGCTTCCTCACTAATTGGTGTAGGAATCATTGGAACTGATTTCTATGATGAACTACTTTCTAATAAGGGAGCAGGTACAATTACCTCATCAAGTGCTTTCCTCCCACTCACTTCTTTCGAGAGAAACTCCTTCTCTAGAAAGGATGCATTCTTAGCAACGAATATCTTGCCTTCGGATCTATGATAGAAAGTGTACCCAACAGTCTCTTTTGGGTATCATATGAAGACACATTTCGCTGATTTGGGTTCAAGCTTACCAGGTTGAAGCTTTTTCACATAAGCATCGCAGCCCCAAACATTAAGAAACGACAACTTGGGTTTCTTGCCAAACCACAGTCCAGAAGGTGTCATCTCAACGGATTTCGATGGTGCCCTATTTAACGTGAATGCTACCATCTCTAAAGCATAACCCCAAAACGATAGCGGTAAATTAGTAAGAGACATCATAGATCGCACCATATCTAATAAAGTGCGATTACGACGTTCAGACACACCATTACGATGTGGTGTTCCAGGTGGCATGAGTTGCAAAACTATTCAGCATTGTTTCAAATGAATACCAAACTCGTAACTCAAATATTCTCCTCCACGATCAGATCATAGAAACTTTATTTTCTTGTTATGATGATTTTCCACTTCACTCTGAAATTCTTTGCACTTTTCAAATGTTTCAGACTTATGTTTCATCAAGTAGATATACCCATATCTACTCAAATCATCTGTGAAGGTCAGAAAATAATGATACCCTCCACGAGCATCAACACTCATCGGACCGCATACATCAGTACATATTATTTGCAGTAAGTTTGTTGCTCGTTCCATTGTTCTGGAGAACGGAGTCCTAGTCATCTTGCCCACGAGGCATGGTTCGCAAGCATCAAGTGATTCATAATCAAGTGATTCCAAAAGTCCATCAGCATGGAGTTTCTTCATGCGCTTTACACCAATATGACCCAAACGGCAGTGCCACAAATAAGTTGCACTATCATTATTAAACTTATATCTTTTGGCTTCAATACTATGAATATGTGTATCACTACTATCAAGATTTAGTAAAAATAGACCACTCATCAAGGGTGCATGAACATAAAAGATATTACTCATATAAGTAGAACAACCATTATTCTCTGATTTAAATGAATAACCGTCTTGCATCAAACAAGATCCAGATATAATGTTCATGCTTAACGCTGGCACCAAATAACAATTACTCAGGTCTAAAACTAATCCTGAAGGTAGATGTAGAGGTAGCATGCCGACGGCGATCACATCGACTTTGGAACCATTTCCCACGTGCATCGTCACCTCGTCCTTAGCCAATCTTCGCTTAATCCATAGCCCCTGTTTCGAGTTTCAAATATTAGCAACAGAACTAGTATCAAATACCCAAGCGCTACTGCGAGCATTAGTAAGGTACACATCAATAACATGTATATCAAATATACCTTTCACTTTGCCATCCTTCTTATCCTCCAAATACTTGGGGTAGTTTCGCTTCCAGTGACCAATCCCTTTCCAGTAGAAGCATTCAGTCTCAGGCTTAGGTCCAGACTTGGGCTTCTTCACTTGAGCAGCAACTTGCTTTCTGTTCTTCTTGAAGTTCCCTTTCTTCCATTTGCCCTTCTTCTTGAAACTTGTGGTCTTGTTGACCATCAACACTTGATGCTCCTTCTTGATTTCTACCTCCGCAACCTTTAGCATTCCGAGGAGCTCAGGAATTGTCTTATCCATCCCTTGCATATTATAGTTCATCACGAAGCTCTTGCAGCTTGGTGGTAGTGAATGAAGAACTCTGTCAATGAGACTATCATCAGGAAAATTAACTCCGAGCTGAGTCAAGTGGTTGTGGTACCCAGACATTCTAAGTATATGTTCATTGATAGAACTATTCTCCTCCATTTTGTAGCTATATATCTTATTGGAGACTCCATATCTCTCAATCTGGGCATTTGCTTGAAATATTAACTTCAACTCCTGGAACATCTCATATGCTCCATGACGTTCAAAACATCGTTGAAGTCCCGGTTCTAAGCCGTAAAGCATGGCACACTGAACTATAGAGTAGTCATTGATACGTCTCCAAGTATCTATAATTTTTGATTGCTCCATGCTATATTATCTACTGTTTTGGACATTATTATCCACTTTTATATTATTTTTGGGACTAACCTATTAACCGGAGGCCCAGCCTAGAATTGCTGTTTTTTTGCCTGTTTTAGGGTTTCGAAGAAAAGGAATATCAAATGGAGTCCAAACGGAATGAAACCTTCGGGAACGTGATTTTCTCAATGAACAAGACCCGGGAGACTTGGACCCTACGTCAAGAAAGAAAAGAGGAGGCCACGAGGTAGGGGGTGCGCCTACCCCCCCAGGTGCGCCCTCCACCCTCGTGGGCCCCCTGTTGCTCCACCGACGTACTCCTTCCTCCTATATATATCCACGTACCCCCAAACGATCACATACGGAGCCAAAACCCTAATTCCACCGCCGTAACTTTCTGTATCCACGAGATCCCATCTTGGGGCCTGTTCCGGAGCTCCGCCGAAGGGGGCATCGATCACGGAGGGCTTCTACATCAACACCATAGCCCCTCCGATGAAGTGTGAGTAGTTTACCTCAGACCTACGGGTCCATAGTTAGTAGCTAGATGGCTTCTTCTCTCTTTTTGGATCTCAATACAATGTTCTCCCTCTCTCTTGTGGAGATCTATTCGATGTAATCTTCTTTTTGCAGTATGTTTGTTGAGACCATTGAATTGTGGGTTTATGATCAAGTCTATCTATGAACAATATTTGAATCTTCTCAGAATTCTTTTATGTATGATTGGTTATCTTTGCAAGTCTCTTTGAATTATCAGTTTGGTTTGGCCTACTAGATTGATCTTTCTTGCAATGGGAGAAGTGCTTAGCTTTGGGTTCAATCTTGCGGTGTCCTTTCGCAGTGACAGTTGGGGCAGCAAGGCACATACTGTATTGTTGCCATCGAGGATAACAAGATGGGGTTTTCATCATATTGCATGAGTTTATCCCTCTACATCATGTCATCTTGCTTAAGGCGTTACTCTGTTTTTAACTTAATACTCTAGATGCATGCTGGATAGCGGTCGATGAGTGGAGTAATAGTAGTATATGCAGGCAGGAGTCGGTCTACTTATCTCGGACGTGATGCCTATATACATGATCATGCCTAGATATTCTCATAACTATACTCAATTCTGTCAATTGCTCAACAGTAATTTGTTCACCCACCGTAGAATACTTATGCTCTCGAGAGAAGCCACTAGTGAAACCTATGGCCCCCGGGTCTATCTTTATCATATTAATCTCATACTACTTAGTTATTTCCTTTGCTATTTACTTTGCCTTTATTTTACTTTGCATCTTTATCACAAAAATACCAAAAATATTATCTTTATCATATCTATCAGATCTCACTCTCGTAAGTGGCCTTATAGGGATTGACAACCCCTATTTGCGTTGGTTGCGATGATTTATTTGTTTTGTGCTGGTATGAGGGACTCACGCGTAGCCTCCTACTGGATTGATACCTTGGTTCTCAAAAACTGAGGGAAATACTTACGCTACTTTGCTGCATCATCCCTTCCTCTTCGGGGAAAACCAACACAGTGCTCAAGAGGTAGCAAGAAGGATTTCTGGCGCCATTGCCGGGGAGGTCTATGCAAAAGTCAATATACCAAGTACTCATCACATACCCTTATCTCCCGCATTACATTATTTTCCATTTGCCTCTCGTTTTCCTCTCCCCCACTTCACCCTTGCCGTTTTATTTGCCCTCTCTCCCTCTATCCTCCCTCTCTTTCTCTATTTGCCTCTTTTTGCCTGCTTGCTTTTTGTTTGCTTGTGTGTTAGTTTGCTTGCTTGTCACGATGGCTCAAGATCATACTAAATTGTGTGACTTCACCAATACCAACAACAATGATTTTATCAGCACTCTGATTGCTCCTCTTACCGATGCTGAATCTTGTGAAATTAATACTGCTTTGCCGAATCTTGTCATGAAAGATCTGTTTTCCGGCCTTCCTAGTGAAGATGCCGCTAACCATCTAAATAGCTCCGTTGATTTGTGTGACATGCAAAATAAGGAAGATGTGGATAATGATATTGTTAAGTTGAAGCTATTTCCTTTTTCGCTTAGAGATCGTGCTAAAGCTTGGTTTTCGTCTTTGCCTAAAAATAGTATCGATTCATGGAACAAGTGCAAAGATGCTTTTATCTCTAAGTATTTTCCTCCCGCTAAGATCATCTCTCTTAGAAACGATATTATGAACTTTAAGCAACTTGATCATGAACATGTTGCACAAGCTTGGGAGAGAATGAAATTAATGATACGTAATTGCCCTACTCATGGTTTAAATTTGTGGATGATTGTTTAGAATTTTTATGTCGGATTGAATTTTGCTTCTAGAAATCTTTTAGATTCGGCCGCGGGAGGCACTTTTATGGAAATCACTTTAGGAGAAGCTACTAAACTCCTAGATAATATTATGATTAATTATTCTCAATGGCATACTGAAAGATCTACTAATAAAAAGGTGCATGCGATAGAAGAAATTAATGTTTTGAGTGGAAAGATGGATGAACTTATGAAATTATTTGCTAATAAGAGTGTTTCTTCTGATCCTAATGATATGCCCTTGTCTACTTTGATTGAGAATAATAATGAATCTATGGATGTGAATTTTGTTGGTAGGAGCAATTTTGGTAACAACGCGTATAGAGGAAATTTCAATCCTAGGACTTATCCTAGTAATCCCTCTAATAATTATGGTAATTCCTACAACAATTCTTATGGAAATCGTAATAATATGCCCTCTGATTTTGAATCTAATATTAAAGAATTTATTACTTCGCAAAAGAATTTTAATGATATGATTGAAGAAAAATTGCTTAAAATTGATGATTTGGCTAGGAACGTTGATAGAATTTCTCTTGATGTTGATTCTTTGAAACTTAGATCTATTCCACCTAAGCATGATATCAACGAGTCTCTCAAAGCCATGAGAATTTCCATTGATGAGTGCAAAGAAAGAACCGCTAGGATGTGTGCTAAGAAAGATGGCTTTATAAGAGCGTGTTCTTCTAGTTCCTATGAAAATAAAGATGAAGATCTAAATGTTATTGATGTGTCCCCTATTAAATCTTTGTTTTGAAATATGAATCTTGATAATGATGGGACTGAATATGATCCACCTTTACCTATAAGGCGTTCTAAGAATTCGGAATTTGTTGATCTTGATGCTAAATTTGATAAAAGTGGGATTGAGGAAATTAAAACCCTAGATGTTGCTAAACCCACTATTATGGATTTCAAGGAATTTAACTATGAAAATTGCTCTTTTATTGATTTTATTTCCTTGTTGCAATCCGTGCTAAATTCTCCTCACGCTTATAGTCAAAATAAAGTGTTTACTAAACATATCGTTGATGCCTTGATGCAATCTTATGAAGAAAAACTTGAATTGGAAGTTTCTATCCCTAGAAAACTTTATGATGAGTGGGAACCAACTACTAAAATTAAAATTAAAGATCATGAATGCTATGCTTTATGTGATTTGGGTGCTAGTGTTTCCACGATTCCAAAGACTTTGTGTGATTTGTTAGGTTTCCGTGATTTTGATGATCGCTCTTTAAACTTGCACCTTGCGGATTCCACTATTAAGAAACCTATGGGAAGAATTAATGATGTTCTTATTGTTGCAAATAGGAATTATGTGCCCATAGATTTTATTGTTCTTGACATAGATTGCAATCCTTCATGTCCTATTATTCTTGGTAGACCTTTCCTTAGAACGATTGGTGCAATTATTGATATGAAGGAAGGAAATATTAGATTCCAATTTCTATTAAGGAAAGGCATGGAACACTTTCCTAGAAAGAAAATTAAATTAAATTATGAATATATTATGAGAGCCACTTATGGATTACCTACCAAAGATGTCAATACCTAGATCTATTCTTGCTTGTTATGCCTAGCTAGGGGCGTTAAACGATAGCGCTTGTTGGGAGGCAACCCAATTTTATTTTTATTCCTTGCTTTTTGCTCCTGTTTAGTAATAAATAATTTATCTATCCTCTGTTTTGGTTGTGTTTTTGTGTTTAATTAGTGTTTGTGCCAAGTAGAACCGTTGGGAAGACTTGGGGAAAGTCTTGTTGAACTTGCTGTAAAAAACAGAAACTTTAGCACTCACGAGAACTGCTGCCATTTTATTTGGAAAGTGCTATTTAGTTAATTCTTTTTGCATATGATTAATAGATATATTCCTCACGCCCAGAAATTTATTTTGGAATGTTTGGGGTTACATATCTTGCGCTAGCTACAGATTACTACAGACTGTTCTGTTTTTGACTCTGTTTTTGGTGTGTTGTTTGCTTATTTTGATGAATCTATGGCTAGTAAAATAGTTTATAAACCATAGAGAAGTTGGAATACAGTAGGTATAACACCATATAAATAAAGAATGAGTTCATCACAGTACCTTGAAGTGGTCTTTTATTTTCTTTCGCTAACGGAGCTCACGAGATTTTCTACCTTAAGTTTTGTGTTGTGAAGTTTTCAAGTTTTGGGTAAAGATTTGATGATTATGGAACAAGGAGTGGAAAGAGCCTAAGCTTGGGGATTCCCATGGCACCCCCAAGATAATCTAAGGACACCTAAAAGACAAAGCTTGGGGATGCCCCGGAAGGCATCCCCTCTTTCGTCTACTTCTATCGGTAACTTTACTTGGAGCTATATTTTTATTCGCCACATGATATGTGTTTTGCTTGGAGCGTCTTGTATGATTCGAGTATTTTCTTGTTAGTTTACCACAATCATCCTTGCTGTACACACCTTTTGAGAGAGCCATACATGATTTGAAATTTGTTAGAATACTCTATGTGCTTCGCTTATATCTTTTGAGTTATATATTTTTGCTCTAGTACTTCACTTATATCTTTTAGAGCACGGTGGTGGATTTGTTTTATAGAAACTATTGATCTATCATGCTCCACTTAGATTATTTTGAGAGTCTTAAGAGCATGGTAATTTTCTTAAAATCACAATATGCTAGGTATTCAAAGTTAGTAAAAAAACTTAAGAGTGTTTTGAATACTAAGAGAAGTTTGATGCTTGATGATTGTTTTGAGATATGGAGGTAATAATATCAAAGTCGTGTTAGTTGAGTAGTTGTGAAATTGAGAAATACTTGTGTTGAAGTTTGCAAGTCCCGTAGCATGCACGTATGGTAAATGTCATGCAACAAATTTGAAACATGAGGTGTTATTTGATTGCCTTCCTTATGAGTGGCGGTCGGGGACGATCGATGGTCTTTTCCTACCAATCTATCCCCCTAGGAGCATGCGCGTAGTACCGAGGTTTTTGATGAGTTGTAGATTTTTGCAATAAGTATGTGAGTTCTTTATAACTAATGTTGAGTCCATGGATTATACGCACTCTCACCCTTCCATCCTTGCTAGCCTCTTCGATACCGTGCATTGCCCTTTCTCACATTGAGAGTTGGCGCAAACTTCGCCGGTGCATTCAAACCCCGTGATATGATACACTCTTTCACACATAAACCTCCTTATATCTTCCTCAAAACAGCCACCATACCTACATATTATGGCATTTCCATAGCCATTCCGAGATATATTGCCATGCAACTTTCCATCATTCCGTTCATCATGACACATTCATTATTGTCATATTGCTTAGCATGATCATGTAGTTGACATAGTATTTGTGGCAAAGCCACCGTTCATAATTCTTTCATACATGTCACTCTTGGTCCATTGCATATCCCGGTACACCGCCGGAGGCATTCATATAGAGTCATCTTTTGTTCTAGTATCGAGTTGTAATCATTGAGTTGTAAATAAATAGAAGTGTGATGATCATCATTTTCTGGAGCATTGTCCCAAGTGAGGAAAAAAAGAGAGAGAAGGCCCAAAAAAAAGAAAAGAAAAAAAGGGGGAGAAAGACCATAAAAAAAGAAGGCCTAAAAAATGAGATAAAAAGAGAGAAGGGACAATTTTACTATCCTTTGCCACACTTGTGCTTCAAAGTAGCACCTTAATCTTCATGTTAGAGAGTCTCTTGTTTTGTCACTTTCATATACTAGTGGGAATTTTTCATTATAGAACTTGGCTTGTATATTCCAACAATGGGCCTCCTCAAGTGCCCTAGGTCTTCGTGAGTAAGCAAGTTGGATGCACACCCACTAGTTTCTTTTGTTGAGCTTTCATACATTTATAGCTCTAGTGCATCCGTTGCATGGTAATCCCTACTCCTTGCATTAACATCAATTGGTGGGCATCTCCATAGCCCATTGATTAGCCTCGTCGATGTGAGACTTTCTCCTTTTTGTCTTCTCCACATAACCCCCTCATTATATTCTATGCCTCCCATAGTGTTATGTCCATGGCTCGCGCTCATATATTGCGTGAAAGTTTATAGGTTTGAGATTACTAAAGTATGAAACAATTGCTTGGCTTGTCATCGGGGTTGTGCATGATGAGAACATTCTTGTGTGACGAAAATGAAACATGACTATACCATATGATTTTGTAGGGATGAACTTTCTTGGGCCATGTTATTTTGAGAATACATAATTGCTTAGTTAGTATGCTTGAAGTATTATTATTTTTATGTCAATATGAACTTTTTTCTTGAATCTTTCGGATCTGAATATTCATACCACAATTAAGAAGAATTACATTAAAATTATGCCAAGTAGCACTCCGCATCAAAAATTCTGTTTTTATCATTTACCTACTCGAGGACGAGCAGGAATTAAGCTTGGGGATGCTTGATACGTCTCCAACGTATCTATAATTTTTGATTGCTCCATGCTATATTATCTACTGTTTTGGACATTATTGGGCTTTATTATCCACTTTTATATTATTTTTGGGACTAACCTATTAACCGGAGGCCCAGCCTAGAATTGTTGTTTTTTGCCTGTTTTAGGGTTTCGAAGAAAAGGAATATCAAACGAAGTCCAAATGGATGAAACCTTCGGGAACATGATTTTCTCAATGAACAAGACCGGGGAGACTTGGACCCTACGTCAAGAAAGAAAAGAGGAGGCCACGAGGTAGGGGGAACGCCTCCTCCCCAGGCGCGCCCTCCACCCTTGTGGGGCCCCTGTTGCTCCACCGATGTCCTCCTTCCTCCTATATATATATCCACGTACCCCCAAACGACCAGATACGGAGCCAAAACCCTAATTCCACCGCCGTAACTTTCTGTATCCACGAGATCCCATCTTGGGGCCTGTTCCGGAGCTCCACCGGAGGGGGCATCGATCACGGAGGGCTTCTACATCAACACCATAGCCCCTCCAATGAAGTGTGAGTACTTTACCTCAGACCTACGGGTCCATAGTTAGTAGCTAGATGGCTTCTTATCTCTTTTTGGATCTCAATACAATGTCCCCCCTCTCTTGTGGAGATCTATTCGATGTAATCTTCTTTTTGCGGTGTGTTTGTTGAGACCGATGAATTGTGGGTTTATGATCAAGTCTATCTATGAACAATATTTGAATCTTCTCTGAATTCTTTTATGTATGATTGGTTATCTTTGCAAGTCTCTTCGAATTATCAGTTTGGTTTGGCCTACTAGATTGATCTTTCTTGCAATGTGAGAAGTGCTTAGCTTTGGGTTCAATCTTGCGGTGTCCTTTCCCAGTGACAGTAGGGGCAGCAAGGCACGTATTGTATTGTTGCCATGATGGGGTTTTCATCATATTGCATGAGTTTATCCCTCTACATCATGTCATCTTGCTTAAGGCGTTACTCTGTTTTTAACTTAATACTCTAGATGCATCCTGGATAGCGGTCGATGAGTGGAGTAACAGTAGTAGATGCAGGCAGGAGTCGGTCTACTTGTCTCGGACGTGATGCCTATATACATGATCATGCCTAGATATTCTCATAACTATGCTCAATTCTGTCAATTGCTCAACAGTAATTTGTTCACCCACCGTAGAATACTTATGCTCTCGAGAGAAGCCACTAGTGAAACCTATGGCCCCCGGGTCTATCTTTATCATATTAATCTCATACTACTTAGTTATTTCCTTTGCTATTTACTTTGCCTTTATTTTACTTTGCATATTTATCACAAAAATACCAAAAATATTATCTTTATCATATCTATCAGATCTCACACTCGTAAGTGGCCTTATAGGGATTGACAACCCCTATTTGCGTTGGTTGCAAGGATTTATTTATTTTGTGCAGGTATGAGGGACTCGCGCGTAGCCTCCTACTGGATTGATACCTTGGTTCTCAAAAACTGAGGGAAATACTTATGCTATTTTGCTGCATCATCCCTTCCTCTTCGGGGAAAACAAACGCTGTGCTCAAGAGGTAGCAGTCATCAGCTTTGCTTCGTGAAACGTTCTTAACGTCGTCAGCAGCTGATACGTCTCTGTCGTATCTACTTTTCCAAAAACTTTTGCCCTTGTTTTGGACTCTAACTTGCATGATTTGAATGGAACTAACCCGGACTGACGCTGTTTTCACCAGAATTGCCATGGTGTTATTTATGTGCAGAAACAAAAGTTCTCGGAATGACCTGAAACTCCACGGAGATTATTTTTGGAAATAATAAAAAATACTGGCAAAGAATCAAGGCCAGGGGGCCCACACCCTAGCCACGAGGGTGGGGGCGCCTGCCACCTGGGCGCGCCCCCTGCCTCGTGGGCCCCCTAGAGCTCCACCGACGTCAACTCCAACTCCATATATTCGTGTTCGGGGAGAAAAAAATAAGGAGAAGGATTCATCATGTTTTACGATACGGAGCCGCCGCCAAGCCCTAAACTCTCTCGGGAGGGCTGATCTGGAGTCCGTTTGGGGCTCCGGAGAGGGGAATCCGGTGCCGTCGTCATCATCAACCATCCTCCATCACCAATTTCATGATGCGCACCGCCGTGCCTGAGTAATTCCATTGTAGGCTTGCTGGACCGTTATTGGTTGGATGAGATTTATCATGTAATCGACTTAGTTTTGTTAGGGTTTGATCCCTAGTATCCACTATGTTCTGAGATTGATGTTGCTATGACTTTGCTATGCTTAATGCTTGTCACTAGGGCCCGAGTGCCATGATTTCAGATCTGAACCTATTATGCTTTCATGAATATATGTGAGTTCTTGATCCTATCTTGCAAGTCTATAGTCACGTACTATGTGTTATGATCCGGCAACCCCGAAGTGACAATAATCGAGACCACTCCCGGTGATGACCGTAGTTTGAGGAGTTCATGTATTCACTATGAGTTAATGCTTTGGTCCAGTACTCTATTAAAAGGAGGCCTTAATATCCCTTAGTTTCCGCTAGGACCCCGCTGCCACGGGAGGGTAGGACAGAAGATGTCATGCAAGTTCTTTTCCATAAGCATGTATGACTATATTCGGAATACATGCCCACATTACATTGATTAATTGGAGCTAGTTCTGTGTCACCCTAGGTTATGACTGTTACATGATGAACCGCATCCGGCATAATTCTCTATCACCGATCCATTGCCTACGAGCTTTCCATATATTGTTCTTCGCTTATTTACTTTTCCATTGCTATTGTTATCATCACTACAAAACACCAAAAATATTACTTTTTCTATCGTCATCTTTTGCTACCGTTACCACTACTATCATATTACTTTGCTACTAAACACGTTGCTGCAGATATTAAGTTTCCAGGTGTGGTTGAATTGACAACTCAGCTGCTAATACTTGAGAATATTCTTTGGCTCCCCTTGTGTAGAATCAATAAATTTGGGTTGAATACTCTACCCTCAAAAACTGTTGCGATCCCCTATACTTGTGGGTTATCAAGACTATTTTCTGGCACCGTTGCCGGGGAGCATAGCTCTATTCTTTGAGTCACTTGGGATTTATATCTGCTTATCATTATGAAGAACTTGAGAGATCCAAAAACCAAGATTTATCCCTCAACTACGAGGGGAGGTAAGGAACTGCCATCTAGCTCTTCACTTGATTCACCTTCTGTTTTGAGTAAGCTTGCGACACCTAAACTTGCTTCTGCTATTAATTCTGATATGTCGCATATTATTGATGATGCCACTTCTTCTATGCATGATACTTATGATGAAACTACTTCTATGCATGATACTACTGTGCCACTTGGTGAATTTCTTGATGAACAACTTGCTAGGGCTATGTTATGGATGAAGAAACTAAAAGAGACTTTCTTGCTTGCAATGATAGAAGTGATCTTAGGAAATTATTAGCTATGCTTAAAAACAAAAAACTCTGAATGCTAGAATGAAATATGATCCTTCTTATGCTACTTCACCTATCTTTGTTACTGATAAGGATTATGAATTCTCTATTGATCCTGATATAATTACTTTGGTTGAATCTGATCATTTTTATGGCCATGAATCTGAAACGGTTGTGGAACATCTTACTAAATTAAATGATATAGCCACCCTGTTCACTAATGATGAGAGAACTCGCTACTTTTATATCCTTAAAATATTTCCGTTCTCATTAAAGGGTGATGCTAAGATATGGTTTAATTCTCTTGATCCTGGTTGTGTGCGTAGTCCCCAGGATATGATTTATTACTTCTCTGCTAAATATTTCCCTGCTCATAAGAAACAAGCTGCCTTAAGGGACATATATAATTTTGTGCAAATTGAAGAAGAGAGTCTCCCACAAGCTTGGGGGAGGCTTCTACAATTACTTAATGCTTTGCCTGATCATTCTCTTAAGAAAAATGAAATACTTGATATCTTTTGTAATGGACTAACCGATACTTCCAAAGATTACCTGGATAGTTGTGCTGGTTCTGTTTTCAGGGAAAGAACACCGAATGAAGCTGAAATTCTATTGAATAATATGTTGACAAATGAAAATAATTGGACACTTCCTGAACCAGCTCCTGAGCCTATTCCTAAACTAACTCCGAAGAAAAGGGGTGTTCTATTTCTCAGTCCTGAAGATATGCAAGAGGCAAAGAAATCTATGAAAGAAAAGGGTATTAAAGCTGAAGATGTTAAAAATTTACCTCCTATTGAAGAAATACATGGTCTTAATTTACCTCCTGTTGAAGAAATATATGGTTTTAATCCATCACCTATTGAAGAAACACATGGTCTTGATAACCCGACACAGGTAGTAAAGGTAAATTCTCTCTATAGATATGATAAAGCTGAAATCCCTCCTACTAAGTTTGCTAGCCAATGTTTGGATGATTTTGATAACTTTATGGTTAAGCAAGAAGACTTCAATGCTTATTTTGGTAGACAATTGAAACAAAATTCTTATATGATTGAACACTTGGGTGATTATATGTCTAGAGTTAAAGGTGAACTTAAACTCATTAGTAAACATGCTTCTATGGTTACCACTCAAGTAGAACAAGTACTTAAAGCTCAAAATGATTTGCTCAATGAATTGAATAGTAAGAATAATGACTATGTTGTTAGAGTGGCTACTAGAACTGGTAAAATGACTCAGGAACCTTTGTATCCTGAAGGCCACCCTAAGAGAATTGAGCAAGATTCTCAGAGAAATAATATAGATGCACCTAGTCCTTCTAAAAGGAATAAAAAGAAAAATGATAGGACTTTGCATGCTTCTAGTGAACCTATTGCTGAAACACCTGAGAATCCAAATGATATCTCTATTTCTGATGCTGAAACACAATCTGGTAATGAACATGACACTAGTGATAATGTTAATAATGATGTTCATGTTGATGCTCAACCTAATAATGATAATGATATAGAAATTGAACCTGTTGTTGATCTTGATAACCCACAATCAAAGAATCAACGTTATGATAAGAAAGAATTTGTTTCTAGGAAGCACGGTAAAGAAAGAGAACCATGGGTTCAGAAACCCATGCCTTTTCCTCCCAAACCATCCAAGAAAAAGGATGATGAGGATTTTGAGTGCTTTGCTGATGGTTAGCCCTATATTTTTGCGTATGCGTTTGACTGATATGCTTAAAATGAATCCGTATGCTAAGTACATGAAAGATATTGTTACTAACAAGAGAAAGATACCAGAAGCTGAAATTTCCACCATGCTTGCTAATTATACTTTTAAAGGTGGAATACCTAAGAAACTAGGAGATCCAGGAGTACCAACTATACCATGCTCCATTAAAAGAAACTATGTTAAAACTACTTTATGTGATCTTGGAGCCGGTGTTAGTGTTATGACTCTCTCTTTATATTGTAGACTTGATTTGAATAAGTTGACACCTACTAAAATATCTTTTCAAATGGCTGATAAATCAACTGCTATACTTGTCGGTATTTGTGAGGATGTGCCTGTTGTAGTTGCAAACGTTACTATTTTAACGGACTTTGTTACTCTTGACATTCCCGAGGACGATATTATGTCTATTATTTTTGGAAGACCCTTTTTGAATACTGCAGGGGCTGTTATTGATTGCAACAAAGGCAATGTAACTTTTCATGTTAATGGTAATGAGCATACGGTACACTTTCCGAGGAAACAACCTCAAGTCCATAATATCAATTCTATTGGAAAAATTCCATCGATTATTTTTGGAGGTTTTGAGTTTCCTCTTCCTACTTTCAAGAAGAAATATGATATTCTTATTATTGGGGATGTGCATATCCCAGTTGAGGTAACCTAGTGTTATTCGAAAATTCTCCGGTTCCATGTTATTCAGAATGAGTTTGTTAACAAGACCTGATCAACCTTGTTAATGGATTCCTTTTGATGATCATGAGATGGATGAAGTTAGAAAGCACAACCCTCTGTACCCTCTTTTTACTTTCTGTTATTTATATTAAATAAAGCAAAAATAGTAATTTCTGTCTATTTTCTGAATTATCCGTGTAATATAAAAATACCCCGAAAATAAAAGTTCTCCAAATGCCCTGAAATTTAAATATGATTTTTTCTGGAATATTTGAGAATATCTGGCACTGAGATAGCTCGCCTCCAAGATGCAGCCCACGATGCAATGACTGCTGCATCATAGTACGACCCAGTTACAACTTTGCATATCCTCCAGGCCAGCCGTGGCCATAGACCAACTTAGGCCAAAAGCCTAAGCTTGGGGAGTACGTATTTCTCACCGACATTACATTCATGTTCACACACTCATTGCTAGTTGTCGGTGTTCATATTTTTTCATTGTAATATCCATGCTAGTTTATTTCTTTTTTAGGCTGTCTTCTTGTGTGTTTGATAACCCTTAAGAAAAAACAAAAAAATTAGTTGTAGCTTTTAGCTAGTTTTAATTTCCATGCTTGTAGTAGTAATTAAAAAGAAAACCCAAAAAGATTTCCTTTTCTTCTTTTCCTTGTTGGGAGCTTTCCCATGTAAATAGTTTTATTTGTTTTCTTTTATTTGGGGGTCGATAGGAGAAGACCATAATTAAATTGTTGAAGTGGCTCTTATATGCATTATTGTTGATTTAACCAATAGCCCATATTGCCTTGTCTTCTCCTGCTTATTGAATGCTTGCAGATTCCAGCTTAGTCCAATGCACATGCACTGTTATTATTATTCACATCATTCGGTCCTGCAAGTGAAAGGCAATTATGACGATATATGATGGACTGATTGAGATGGGAGAAGCTGGTATGAACTCCACCTCTCTTGTTTTTGTAAATATGATTAGTTCATCGCTCTTGATTCAGCCTATTATGAATAAACATGTTTGCAATGACAATTAGAGATTATAGTTGCTTATTCCATGCTTAATTAGCTAGGAGCTTATAATGGTTTACCTTGCGTGCCAACATGCTATTAAAATGGTTGTGATGTGGTATGATGGGGTGGTATCCTCTTTTGAACGATTCGAGTGGCTTGACTTGGCACATGTTCACGCATGTAGTTGAAACAAAATCAACATAGCCTCTACGATATTTATGTTCATGGTGCATTATATCCTACTCATGCTTGCATTCGATGTTGATTAATTTTAATGCATGGTCATGACTGTTGTCGCTCTCTAGCTGGTCGCTTCCCAGTATTTTTCTAGCCTTCAACTGTACTAAGTGGGAATACTGGTTGTGCATCCAATCCCATAAACCCCAAAGTTGTTCCATATGAGTCCACCATACCTACCTATATACGGTATCTACCTGCTGTTCCAAGTAAATTTGTATGTGCCAAACTCCAAACCTTCAAATACACATTCTGTTTTGTATTCTCAAATAGCTCATGTATCAACTAGGGATGTCTGTTCTTCCATGTTAGGCGGGTTATTGTCAAGAGGAGTGGACTCCGCTCCTCACTCACGAGAAAATGGCTGGTCACCGGGATGCCCAGTCCCATGCTTTATGCAAATCGAATCAAAATAATTGCAAACAAAACTCCCCCTGGGACTGTTGTTAGTTGGAGGCACTCGTTGTTTCGAGCAAGCCATGGATTTATGCTTGTTGGTGGAGGGGGAGTATAAACTTTACCATTCTGTTTGGGAACCGCCTATAATGTGTGTAGCATGGAAGGTATCGCCATCTCTTGGTTGTTATGTTGACAATGAAAGTATACTGCTCAAAATATTATTCATCTCTATTTAAAAACCGAGCTCTGGCACCTCTACAAATCCCTGCTTCCCTCTGCGAAGGGCCTATCTATTTACTTTTATGTTGAGTCATCACCCTCATATTAAAAAGCACCCGCTGGAGAGCACCTCTGTCATTTGCATCCATTACTATTAGTTTACATTGAGTATGACTTGACTAGATCTCTTTTACCATGAATTACAATGTCTAGTCAGTCCTTGATCTTTAAAGGTGCTCTGCATTTATGTTTTGCGGTCTTAGAAAGGGCTAGCGAGATACCATCTTGTTATATCATATTATGATTGTTTTGAGAAAGTGTTGTCATCCGAGATTTATTATTATTGCTCGCTAGTTGATTATGCCATTGATATGAGTAAACATGAGACCTAAGAGTTATTGTGAATATGGTTAGTTCATAATCATTGCTGAAAACTTGAATGCTGGCTTTACATATTTACAACAACAAGAGCAAACAGAGTTTGTAAAAGTTTTCCTTTGTCACTTCCAGTTTGTCAACTGAATTGCTTGAGGACAAGCAAAGGTTTAAGCTTGGGGGAGTTGATACGTCTCCGTTGTATCTACTTTTCCAAACACTTTTGCCCTTGTTTTGGACTCTAACTTGCATGATTTGAATGGAACTAACCCGGACTGACGCTATTTTCAGCAGAATTGCCATGGTGTTATTTATGTGCAGAAACAAAAGTTCTCGGAATGACCTGAAACTCCACAGAGATTACTTTTGGAAATAATAAAAAATACTGGCAAAGAATCAAGGCTAGGGGGCCCACACCCTAGCCACGAGGGTGGGGGCGCGCCTGCCCCCTGGGCGTGCCCCCGTCCTCATGGCCCCCCTGGAGCTCCACCGACCTCAACTCCAACTCCATATATTCGTGTTCAGGGAGAAAAAAATAAGGAGAAGGATTCATCGCGTTTTACGATACAGAGCCGCCGCCAAGCCCTAAACTCTCTTGGGAGGGCTGATCTGGAGACTGTTCGGGGCTCCGGAGAGGGGAATCCGGCGCCGTCGTCATCATCAACCATCCTCCATCACCAATTTCATGATGCTCATCGCCGTGCGTGAGTAATTCCATTGTAGGCTTGCTGGACCGTTATTGGTTGGATGAGATTTATCATGTAATCGAGTTAGTTTTGTTAGGGTTTGATCCCTAGTATCCACTATGTTCTGAGATTGATGTTGCTATGACTTTGCTATGCTTAATGCTTGTGACTAGGGCCCGAGTGCCATGATTTCAGATCTGAACCTATTATGCTTTCATGAATATATGTGAGTTCTTGATCCTATCTGGCAAGTCTATAGTCACCTACTATGTGTTATGATCCGGCAACCCCGAAGTGACAATAATCGGGACCACTCCCGGTGATGACCGTAGTTTGAGGAGTTCATGTATTCACTATGTGTTAATGCTTTGGTCCGATACTCTATTAAAAGGAGGCCTTAATATCCCTTAGTTTCCGCTAGGACCCCGCTGCCACGGGAGGGTAGGACAAAAGATGTCATGCAAGTTCTTTTCCATAAGCACGTATGACTATATTCGGAATACATGCCTACATTACATTGATGAATTGGAGCTAGTTCTGTGTCACCCTAGGTTATGACTGTTACATGATGAACCACATCCGGCACAATTCTCTATCACCGATCCATTGCCTACGAGCTTTCCATATATTGTTCTTCGCTTATTTACTTTTCCGTTGCTATTGTTATCATCACTACAAAACACCAAAAAAAATTACTTTTGCTATCATTATCATTTGCTACCGTTACCACTACTATCATATTACTTTGCTACTAAACACTTTGCTGGAGATATTAAGTTTCCAGGTGTGGTTGAATTGACAACTCAGCTGCTAATGCTTGAGAATATTCTTTGGCTCCCCTTGTGTCGAATCAATAAATTTGGGTTGAATACTCTACCCTCGAAAACTGTTGCGATCCCCTATACTTGTGGGTTAACAGCAGCATCTGCAGCAGGCTTGTCACCCAGCCATGCTTCCAGGACGTAATTCTTCTATGCAGCAATGAGGATAATCCTCAAGTTACGGACCCAGTCCATGTAATTGCTACCATCATCTTTGAACATAGCTTTCTCTAGGAACGCATTAAAATTCAAAGGAACAATAACACGGGCCATTTATCTACAACAACATAGACATGCAAAATACTATCAGGTAGTAAGTTCATGATAAATTAAAGTTCAATTTAATCATATTACTTAAGAACTCCCACTTAGATAGACACCCCTCTAATCATCTAAGTGATCACGTGATCCATATCAACTAAACCATGTCCGATCATCACGTGAGATGGAGTAGTTTTCAATGGTGAACATCACTATGTTGATCATATCTACTATATGATTCACACTCGACCTTTCGGTCTCAGTGTTCTGAGGCCATATCTGCATATGTTGGGCTCATCAAGTTTAACCCGAGTATTCTGCTTGTGCAAAACTAGCTTGCACCCGTTGTATATGAACGTAGAGCTTATCACACCCGATCATCACGTGGTGTCTCGGCACGACGAACTGTAGCAACGATGCATACTCAGGGAGAACACTGGTACCTTGAAATTTAGTGAGAGATCATCTTATAATGCTACCGCCATACTAAGAAAAATAAGATGCATAAAGGATAAAAATCACATGCAATCAAATTAGTGATATGATATGGCCATCATCATCTTGTGCCTTTTGATCTCCATCTCCAAAGCACCGTCATGATCACCATCGTCACCGGCTTGACACCTTGATCTCCATCAAAGCATCGTGGTTGTCTCGCCAACTATTGCTTCTACGACTATCACTACCGCTTAGTGATAAAGTAAAGCAATTACATGGCAATTGCATTTCATACAATAAAGCGACAACCATATGGCTCCTGCCAGTTGCCGATAACAGTGTTACAAAACATGATCATCTCATACAACAATTTATATAATCACGTCTTGACCATATCACATTACAACATGCCCTGCAAAAACAAGTTAGACGTCCTCTACTTTGTTGTTGCAAGTTTTACGTGGCTGCTACGGGCTTCTAGCAAGAACCGTTCTTACCTACGCATCAAAACCACAATGTAGTATAGTGATTGCTTTTTGATCTTCGAAAAGAACCCTGTTCATTGAAACCGATTCAACTAAAGTTGGAGAAACAGACACACATTAGCCACCTGTGTGCGAATCACGTCGGTAGAACCAGTCTCGCGTAAGCGTACGCGTAATGTCGGTCTGAGCCGCTTCATCCAACAATACCGCTGAATCAAGAATCAACTAGTGACGGCAAGCAATATGTATATACCCACGCCCACAACTCCTTTGTGTTCTACTCGTGCATGTAACATCTACGCATAGACCTGGCTCTGATACCACTGTTGGGGAATGCAGTATTTAAAAAAAATTCCTACAATCACGCAAGATCTATCTAGGAGATGCATAGCAACGAGAGGGGGAGAGTATGTCTACGTACCCTCATAGATCGGAAGCGGGAGCGTTATGAAACGCGGTTGATGTAGTCGAACTTCTTCGCGATCCAACCGATCAGGTACCGAACGCACGACACCTCCGTGATCTGCACAAGTTCAGCTCGGTGACGCCCCTCGTACTATTGATCCAGTTGAGGCTGAGGGAGAGTTTCCTCAGCATGATGGCGTGATGACGGTGATGATGAAGTTACCGACGCAGGGCTTCGCCTAAGCACTACAACGATATGACCGAGGTGGAATTCCGTGGAGGGGGCACCACACACGGCTAAGCAATCAACTAGTGTGTCTATGGGGTGCCCCCTCCCTCGTATATAAAGGGTGAGGAGGAGAGGGTCGGCCCTCATAGGGCGCGCCCAAGGGGGGAGTCCTACTCCCAGTAGGAGTAGGTTTCCCCCCTTCCTAGTTAGAGTAGGAGAAGAAGGAAGAGGGAGAGGGAGAGAAGGAAAGGGGGGCCGACATGATACGTCCATTTTGCATCATGCTTTTATATCGATATTTATTGCATTATGGGCTGTTATTACACATTATGTCACAGTACTTATGCCTATTCTCTCTTATTTTACAAGGTTTACACGAAGAGGGAGAATGCCGGCAGCTGGAATTCTGGGCTGGAAAAGGAGCAAATATTAGAGACCTATTCTGCACAACTCCAAAAGTCCTGAAACTTCACGGGAGCAAGTTTCAAAATATATAAAAAATATTGGGCGAAAGAAGTACCAGAGGGGGGCCACCTGTAGCGACCAGACCTCAAACGGTCCAATCTCTGTGCTCCGGTGTCATCCCTGGATCAGTAATGCTGACACCACACAGTACTTGAAGGATTTATAACAGAGTAGCAATCACACACTTATTACATCGAGTGTCTCAAAAGAGAACTTATTACAATAAATATGGCTTAAGGCCATCTAATAACGATAACAGCGGAAGGCTTGGAAGATAAGTGAGTCCATCAACTCCAACGGCATCACTGAGTATAGAACCACGACATAAAATTCCTTAATCGTCGTCTGAAAAGTCTGCAACATTAACGTTGCAGCCCGAAAACGGGTCAGCACATGGAATATGCTAGCAATGTAACATATAGAGAGTAATGGAATGAAACAGCTATTCTATATGCATATTTGGCTGGTGGAAAGCTCTATGGTTACAGTTTTGCGTAAAGAAAATTTTCCCTACTGCAAAGGAATAAATTTATTTAACTATCATGGTGGTTGTTAAACATTGAGAATGGTTGACAGCATTCTCAATCCCAATTAAACATCATCATTAAACAAAACCCAGCAAAATTAATTTTTTAGAGTAACATGTTGAGATTCACATGATAATCCAGCTACTAGATACTCAAGATGTCCATAACCAGGGACACGGCTAACCATGATTAGTTTATACACTCTGCAGAGGTTTGCGCACTTTTCCCCACAAGACTCGATCTCCTCCGTTGGTTTTCTCGCACTGCATGGTGTTTGAGAAACGGATGACCGAGACATAGTCTTTTAGAAGCGCTAGCACCTTACGAACGGGTAGACCGTACCAACCTACATCCCCTACATCTGCTAGTCTACCACTGTAAGAGTTCGCATGACTTAGTCAACTATGCTAGAGCCCATAATAGCATGTGGCTGCACACGGAAGTTTCTAGTATGAATAATCTCATGATCCCTTTGAGCCTGGGTGGCGGTCCCAAAAAAACAGGCAATCGCTGGAATACCCAGGTGCCTCAATCCACCCAGATGTGTGTTTAGGTTGCCACCTTAAATAAACCATTAATTAACAAAGCTCACATCTGTCATGGATACACTCACCCAATCCAGTCTACTAGCATAGCATAGCAATAATAAGCAAACGTAGAGTAACTCCCAAAGGTTTGATAATAAACAGGTAATAGGTTCTACCTCAACTACTCCCCAAACCCACAATTTAATTAGATCCTAATCATACAATGTGTGAGGATTGATCTAATGCAATAAAACTGGGTAGTAGGAGGTATGATCAAAGTGTTACTTGCCTTGCTGATGATCCGGGAAACCTAGCGATTCGAAGTAACAAGCGGCGCACTCCGGGTACTCTATCGCAAACAAACAAACACACAATAAGTACTCAACTAATGCATAGGTAAAACTCAAATAAGAGATCTAACCAGAAATTTCAACTTAAGAACTCCGGTTGGCCAAAAGGATCAAATCGAACGAAGCAACGAAAGACAAACAGCAAAAGAAACAGGCTTCGTTTACTATTCTGGATCTAAGGCAATTTTTACAGAAGCAAAAACTTGTTTAAGTTGGTTAAACGGAAAGAGGGTTTCGAGACGAAACTCGAGGCGCTTGAATCGCCTGAATCCGATAAACGAGAGAAAAGTAATACTAAAACGAAAATCGGATCAGAAATCGCGATAAGAAATAATCGCAGAAAATACGAGGTAAAGAAAAACGACGAACAGATTAACGCACGAACGTTCCTTATCTGGATCTAACCGACGAACACATTCGTTAAAACGAACGAACGAGCGAACGCTCGCTAAATAACTAAACCGTAAAAAAACAGTTCTAATAAAAAAAGCGGATCTAAAATAACCGGGCGGTTTTCTGAGGAAAACCGCCAGCGACGGCAGCTACCTCGGGCGGCGGCGAGGCGGCGGTGGGGTGGGGCGGCGCGGGGCGAGGCGACAGCGAGGCGGCGGCGGGGCGGCGGCGAGGCGGGGCGAGGCGGCGGCGCGGCGCTAGGGTTTCGGCAGGCGGGCTGGTGGACTTCGACGGCTCGGCGGGGTCGGCTTAAAAAGGCCCCCCGGGTGGAGTCCCGCTCGGGTACGACCAGGAGTCGGTTCGAATTTTTTTTAAAAAAAATAATTCTGCGTAGAAAAACTAACGAAAGAAATACTAAACGGACTCCAAAAATCCCGAAATAAATTTTTCCCGGCTTCTAAAATCAAGCCGGACAGGATGAACATTTATTTGGGGCCTAAATGCAATTTCGAAAAACACACATTTTTCCTAAATTCAAATAAAATAGCAAATAAAACCAAATGTAATCTTATTTGATTTTTTATTAAATCCTCAATATTTCTTTATTTTGGGAAAGTCATTTTATTCCCTCTCTCATAATTTTTATAATAGAAATAATTGAAGATAAAATAAATAAATCAAATGACCCTATTTTCAAAATTTGAGACAACTCAAATATGAAAATAACGAAATCCCCAACTCTCTCCGAGGGTCCTTGAGTTGCGTGAAATTTCTAGGATCAACCAAAATGCAATAATTATGATATGCAATGATGATCTAGTGTATAACATTCCAAATTGAAAATTTGCGATGTTACACCACCCACCATCCACGAGGGTGGGGGGCGCGCCCCCCTGCCTCGTCGGCCCCCTAGCATCCCTCTGATGCCCATCTTCTTCTATATGAGGTCTTTCGTGGAGGAAAAAAAATAATAAGCTAGCTCACGGGACGAAACTCCGCCGCCACGAGGCGGAACCTTGGCAGACCCAATCTAGGGCTCCGGCGGAGTTGTTCTGCCGGGGAAACTTCCTTCCGGGAGGGGGACAGCTTCACCATCATCATCACCATCGATCCTCTCATCGGGAGGGGGTCAATCTCCATCAACATCTTCACCAGCACCATCTCATCCCAAACCCTAGTTCATCTCTTGTATCCAATCTTTGTCCCAAAGCCTCAGATTGATACCTGTGGGTTGCTAGTAGTGTTGATTACTCCATGTAGTTGATGCTAGTTGGTTTATTCAGTGGAAGATCATATGTTCAGATCCTTTATGCATATTAATACCCCTATGATTATGAACATGAATATGATTTGTGAGTAGTTACGTTTGTTCCTGAGGACATGGGAGAAGTCTTGCTATAAGTAGTCATGTGAAGTTGGTATTTGTTCGACATTTTGATGAGATGTATGTTGTCTCTCCTCTAGTGGTGTCATGTGAACATCGACTACATGACACTTCACCATTGTTTGGGCCTAGGGGAAGGCATTGGGGAGTAATAAGTAGATGATGGGTTGCTAGAGTGATAGAAGCTTAAACCTTAGTTTATGCGTTGCTTCGTAAGGGGCTGATTTGGATCCATATGTTTCATGCTATGGTTAGGTTTACCTTAATACTTCTGTTGTAGTTGCGGATGCTTGCAATAGGGGTTAATCATAAGTGGGATGCTTGTCCAAGGAAGGGAAGTACCCAAGTACCGGTCCACCCACATATCAAATTATCAAAGTACCGAACGCGAATCATATGAACGTGATGAAAACTAGCTTGACGATAATTCCCATGTGTCCTCGGGAGCGCTTTCCTTTATATAAGAGTTTGTCCAGGCTTGTCCTTTGATACAAAAAGGATTGGGCCATCTTGCTGCACCTTATTTACTTTATTTACTTGTTACCCATTACAAATTACCTTATCACAAAACTATCTGTTACCGATAATTTTAATGCTTGCAGAGAATACCTTGCTGAAAACTGCTTATCATTTCCTTCTGCTCCTCGTTGGGTTCGACACTCTTACTTAACGAAAAGGCTATGATAGACCCCCTACACTTGTGGGTCATCAAGACTCTTTTCTGGCGCCGTTGCCGGGGAGTGAAGCGCCTTTGGTAGGTGGATTTTGGTAAGGAAAATTTTATATAGTGTGCTGAAATTTACTGTCACTTGTTACTATGGAACATAATCCTTTGAGGTGCTTGTTCAGGGGTATCTTCACCCCGACCAATAGAGCAAAGAGTTGCTCCTCAACCTATTTAACCTACTGAAAATGTTTACTTTGAAATTCCTTCACGTATGATAGAGAAACTGCTAGCTAATCCTTTCACGAGTGATGGAAAATTACATCCCGATTTGCATCTAATCTATGTGGATTATTTAAGCTTGCAGGTATGCCTAAGGATATTATCAAGAAGAAGGTCTTCCCATTATATTTGAAGGGAAAGGCATTGACATGGTTTAGGCTATGTGATGATATGGGATCATGGATCTACAACCGATTGAAATTGGAATTTCATTAGAAGTTTTATCATATGCATCTTGTTCGTCATGATCGTAATTATATATATAATTTTTGGCCTTGCGAAGGAGAAAGCATCACTCAAGCTTGGGGGAGGCTTAAGTCAATGTTATATTCATGTCCCAATCATGAGCTCTCAAGAGAAATTATTATTCAAAAATTTTATGCTTGGCTTTCTCTCGATAATCGCTCCATGCTCGATACTTCTTGTACTGGCTCTTTTATGATGAAGACTATTGAATTCAAATGGGATTTATTGGAAATAATTAAATGCAACTCTGAATATTGGGATCTCGATGAAGGTAAGGAGTCAGGTATAACACCTAAGTTTGATTGTGTTAAATCTTTTATGGATACCGATGCTTTCCGTGAACTTAGCACTAAATATGGACTGGACTATGAGATAGTAGCTTCTTTTTGTGAATCCTTTGCTACCCATGTTGATCTCCCTAAGGAGAAGTGGTTTAAATATAATCCTCCCACTGAAGTAAAAGTAGTTGCACCTATTAAAGTTGAAGAAAAGACTATCACTTATAACGATCCTGTTGTTCCTACTGTTTATATTGAGAAACCACCTTTCCCTGTTAGAATAAAGGATCATGCTAAAGCTTCAACTGTGGTTCGTAAGAGTAATACTAGAACACCCACACCCTCTGAGCAAATTAAAGTTGAACTTAGTGTTGCTATGGTTAAAGGTCTCTTGGCCGATAATATTGATGGGCATGTTATTTACTTCTGTGATGAATCTGCTAGAACTGCTAGACCCGATACTAAAAATAAACATAGACCTGTTGTAGGCATGCATGTTATTTCTGTTAAAATATGAGATCATTGCTATCATGGCTTATGTGATATGGGTGCTAGTGCAAGTGCAATACCTCATTCCTTATATAAAGAAATTATGCATGATATTGCACCTGCTGAGATAGAGGAAATTGATGTTACAATTAAGCTTGCCAATAGAGACACTATTTCACCAGTTGGGATTGTTAGGGATGTTGAAGTCTTGTGTGGGAAACTTAAATATCCTGCTTATTTTCTTGTTCTTGGCTCCCCACAAGATGACTTTTGTCCCATTATATTTGGTAGACCCTTCTCGAATACTGTTAATGCTAAGATAGATTGCAATAAGGATATTGTTTCCGTTGGTTTGGGGGATATGTCTCATGAGTTTAATTTTCCTAAATTTTGTAGACAACCCCATGATAAAGAATTGCCTAGTAAAGATGAAATAATTGGTCTTGCTTCTATTGTCGTGCCTCCTAGTGATCCTTTAGAACAGTATTTGCTAGACCATGAAAATGATCTGTTTATGAATGAAAGAAGGGAAATAGATGAAGTATTCTTTAAACAGGGACCTATTTTGAAACATAACTTGCCTGTTAAAATCCTAGGGGATCCTCCTCCACCAAAGGGTGATCCCGTGTTTGAGCTTAAACCTTTACCTGATACTCTAAAATATGCTTATCTTGATGAGAAATAGATATATCCTGTTATTATTAGTGCTAACCTTTCAGAACATGAAGAAAAGAAATTATTGAAAACTCTGAAGAAGCACCGTGCTGCTATTGGATATACTCTTGATGATCTTAAGGACATTAGTCCCACTCTATGCCAGCACAAAATAAAACTTGAGAAAGACGCAAAACCGTTTGTTGATCACCAACCACGGTTAAATCCTAAGATGAAAGAAGTGGTAAGAAAAGAAATACTAAAGCTTCTGGAGGCAGGTATAGTTTATCCCGTTGCTGATAGTCAGTGAGTAAGCCCTATCCATTGTGTCCCTAAGAAGGGAGGCATTACTCTTGTTCCTAATGATAAAAATGAATTGATCCCACAAAGAATTGTTACAGGTTATAGAATGGTAATTGATTTCCACAAATTAAATAAAGCTACTAAAAAGGATCATTACCCTTTACCTTTTATTGATCAAATGCTAGAAAGATTATCCAAACATACTCATTTTTGCTTTCTAGATGGTTATTCTGGTTTCTCTCAAATACCTGTGTCAAAAGAGGATCAAGAAAAGACAACTTCTACTTGCCCTTTCGGTACCTTTGCTTATAGACGTATGCCTTTTGGTTTATGCAATGCACTAGCTAAATTTCAAAGATGTATGACTGATATATTCTTTGACTTCTGTGAAAAGATTGTTGAGGTTTTCATGGCTGATTTCTGCTACCTCTTTTAGCACTGCATTGGTTTTCCTCGAAGAGGAAGGGATGATGCAGCAAAGTAGCGTAAGTTTCCCTCAGTTTTTGAGAACCAAGGTATCAATCCAGTAGGAGGCTACACGCGAGTCCCTCGCACCTGCACAAAACAAATAAATCCTTGCAACCAATGCAAATAGGGGTTGTCAATCCCTATAGGGCCACTTACGAGAGTGAGATCTGATAGATATGATTAGATAATTTTTTTTGGTATTTTTATGATAAAGATGCAAAGTAAAATAAAGGCAAAGTAAATAGCAAAGTAAATAACTAACTAGTAGGAGATTGATATGATGAAGATAGACCCGGGGGCCATAGGTTTAACTAGTGGCTTCTCTCGAGAGCATAAGTATTCTACGGTGGGTGAACAAATTACTGTTGAGCAATTGACAGAATTGAGCATAGTTATGAGAATATCTATGTATGATCATGTATATAGGCATCACGTCCGAGACAAGTAGACCGACTCCTGCCTGCATCTACTACTATTACTCCACTCATCGACCGCTATCCAGCATGCATCTAGAGTATTAAGTTAAAAACAGAGTAACGCCTTAAGCAAGATGACATGATGTAGAGGGATAGATCATGCAATATGAAGAAAACCCCATCTTGTTATCCTCGATGGCAACAATACAATACGTGCCTTGCTGCCCTTACTGTCTAGGGAAAGGACACCGCAAGATTGAACCCAAAGCTAAGCACTTCTCCCATTGCAAGAAAGATCAATCTAGTAGGCAAACCAAACTGATAATTCGAAGAGACTTGCAAAGATAACCAATCATACATAAAAGAATTCAGAGAAGATTCAAATATTGTTCATAGATAGACTTGATCATAAACCCACAATTCATCGGTCTCAACAAACACACCGCAAAAAGAAGATTACATCGAATAGATCTCCACAAGAGAGGGGGAGAACATTGTATTGAGATCCAAAAAGAGAGAAGAAGCCATCTAGCTACTAACTATGGACCCGTAGGTCTGAAGTAAACTACTCACACTTCATCGGAGGGCTATGGTGTTGATGTAGAAGCCCTCCGTGATCGATGCCCCCTCCGGCGGAGCTCCGGAACAGGCCCCAAGATGGGATCTCGTGGATACAGAAAGTTGCGGCGGTGGAATTAGGGTTTTGGCTCCGTATCTGATCGTTTGGGGGTACGTAGGTATATATAGGAGGAAGGAGTACGTCGGTGGAGCAACAGGGGGCCCACGAGGGTGGAGGGCGCGCCTGGTGGGGGTGGGCGCGCCCCCCTACCTCGTGGCCTCCTGTTTCTTTTCTTGACGTAGGGTCCAAGTCTCACTGGTCTTATTTGTTGAGAAAATCACGTTCCCGAAGGTTTCATTCCGTTTGGACTCCGTTTGATATTCCTTTTCTTCGAAACCCTAAAACAGGCAAAAACAACATTCTGGGTTGGGCCTCCGGTTAATAGGTTAGTCCCAAAAATAATATAAAAGTGGATAATAAAGCCCAATAATGTCCAAAACAGTAGATAATATAGCATGGAGCAATCAAAAATTATAGATACGTTGGAGACGTATCAAGCATCCCCAAGCTTAATTCCTGCTCGTCCTCGAGTAGGTAAATGATAAAAACAGAATTTTTGATGCGGAGTGCTACTTGGCATAATTTTAATGTAATTCTTCTTAATTGTGGTATGAATATTCAGATCCGAAAGATTCAAGACAAAAGTTTCATATTGACATAAAAATAATAATACTTCAAGCATACTAACAAAGCAATTATGTCTTCTCAAAATAACATGGCCAAAGAAAGTTATCCCTACAAAATCATATAGTCTGGCTATGCTCTATCTTCACCACACAAAATATTTAAATCATGCACAACCCCGATGACAAGCCAAGCAATTGTTTCATACTTTTGACATTCTCAAAACTTTTTCAATCTTCACGCAATACATGAGCGTGAGCCATGGATATAGCACTATAGGTGGAATAGAGTGGTGGTTGTGGAGAAGACAAAAAGGAGAAGATAGTCTCACATCAACTAGGCGTATCAACGGGCTATGGAGATGCCCATCAATAGATATCAATGTGAGTGAGTAGGGATTGCCATGCAACGGATGCACTAGAGCTATAAGTATATGAAAGCTCAAAAAGAAACTAAGTGGGTGTGCATCCAACTTGCTTGTTCATGAAGACCTAGGGCAATTTGAGGAAGCCCATCATTGGAATATACAAGCCAAGTTCTATAATGAAAATTCCCACTAGTATATGAAAGTGATAACATGAGAGACTCTCTACTATGAAGATCATGGTGCTACTTTGAAGCACAAGTGTGGTAAAAGGATAGTAACATTGTCCCTTCTCTCTTTTTCTCTCATTTTTTTTATTTGGGCCTTCTCCTTTTTTATGGCTCTTTTCTCTTTTTTTATCTCTTTTCTTTTTTATTTTTTTCCGGAGTCTCATCCCGACTTGTGGGGGAATCATAGTCTCCATCATCCTTTCCTCACTGGGACAATGCTCTAATAATGATGATCATCACACTTTTATTTCTTACAACTCAATTACAACTCGATACTTAGAACAAAGATATGACTCTATATGAATGCCTCCGGTCGGTGTACCGGGATATGCAATGATCATGAGTGACATGTATGAAAGAATTATGAATGGTGGCTTTGCCACAAATACTATGTCAACTACATGATCATGCTAAGCAATATGACAATGATGGAGTGTGTCATAATAAACGGAACGGTGGAAAGTTGCATGGCAATATATCTCGGAATGGCTATGGAAATGCCATAATAGGTAGGTATGGTGGCTGTTTTGAGGAAGGTATATGGTGGGTGTATGATACCGGCGAAAAGGTGTGCGGTATTAGAGAGGCTAGCAAAGGTGGAAGGGTGAGAGTGCGTACTATCCATGGATTCAACATTATCATAAAGAAATCATATACTTATTGAAAAAATCTACAAGTTATCAAAGCAAAGTATTACGCGCATGCTCCTAGGGGTGATAGATTGGTAGGAAAAGACCATCGCTCGTCCCCGACTGCCACTCATAAGGAAGACAATCAATAAACAAATCATGCTCCGACTTCATCACGTAACGGTTCACTATACGTGCATGCTACGGGAATCACAAGATTCAACACAAGTATTTCTAAAATTCACAACTACTCAACTAGCATGACTTTAATATCACCATCTCCATATCTAAAAACAATTATCAAGGATCAAACTTCTCATAGTATTCAACACACTCATAAGAGAGTTTTATTATTAATCTTGCATACCAAGCACATTAGGATTTTAAGAAAATTACCATGCTATGAAGACTCTCAAAATAATCTAAGTGAAGCATGAGAGATCAATAGTTTCTATAAACAAATCCACCACCGTGCTCTAAAAGATATAAGTGAAGCACATAGAGTATTCTAACAAATTCCAAATCATATGGCTCTCTCAAAAGGTGTGTACAGCAAGGATGATTGGGTAACAAGCAAAGACTCAAATCATACAAGACGCTCCAAGCAAAACACATATCATGTGGTAAATAAAAATATAGCTCCAAGTAAAGTTACCGATAGAAGTAGACGAAAGAGGGGATGCCTTCCGGGGCATCCCCAAGCTTGGATTTTAGGTGTCCTTAGATTATCTTGGGGGTGCCATGGGAATCCCCAAGCTTAGGCTCTTGCCACTCCTTGTTCCATAATCCATCAAATCTTTACCCAAAACTTGAAAACTTCACAACACAAAACTTAAAGTAGAAAATCTCGTGAGCTCCGTTAGCGAAAGAAAACAAAAGACCACTTCAAGGTACTGTAATGAACTCATTATTTATTTATATTGGTGTTATACCTACTGTATTCCAACTTCTCTATGGTTTATAAACTATTTTACTAGCCATAGATTCATCAAAATAAGCAAACAACACACGAAAAACAGAATCTGTCAAAAACAGAACAGTCTGTAGTAATCTGTAGCTAGCGCAAGATCTGGAACCCCAAAAATTCTAAATAAATTCTGGACGTGAGGAATTTATCTATTAATCATCTTCAAAAATAATTAACTAAATAGCACTTCAAATAAAAATGACAGCAGTTCTCGTGAGCGCTAAAGTTTCTGTTTTTTACAGCAAGTTCAACAAGACTTTCCCCAAGTCTTCCCAACGGTTCTACTTGGCACAAACACTAATTAAACACAAAAAACACAACCAAAACAGAGATAGATAATTTATTTATTACTAAACAGGAGCAAAAATCAAGGAATAAAAATAAAATTGGGTTGCCTCCCAACAAGCGCTATCGTTTAACGCCCCTAGCTAGGCATAACAAGCAAGAATAGATCTAGGTATTGCCATCTTTGGTAGGCAATCCATAAGTGGCTCTCATAATTGATTCATAAGGTAATTTAATTTTCTTTCTAGGAAAGTGTTCCATGCCTTTCCTTAATGGAAATTGGAATCTAATATTTCCTTCCTTCATATCATTAATTGCACCAATTGTTCTAAGGAAAGATCTACCAAGAATAATAGGACATGAAGGATTGCAATCTATGTCAAGAACGATAAAATCTACGGGCACATAATTCCTATTTGCAACAATAAGAACATCATTAATTCTTCCCATAGGTTTCTTAATAGTGGAATCCGCAAGGTGCAAGTTTAGAAAGCAATCATCAAAATCACGGAAACCTAACAAATCACACAAAGTCTTTGGAATCGTGGAAACACTAGCACCCAAATCACATAAAGCATAGCATTCATGAGCTTTAATTTTAATTTTAATAGTTGGTTCCCACTCATCATAAAGTTTTCTAGGGATAGAAACTTCCAATTCAAGTTTTTCTTCATAAGATTGCATCAAGGCATCAATGATATGTTTAGTAAACACTTTATTTTGACTATACGCATGAGGAGAATTTAGCATGGATTGCAACAAGGAAATACAATCAATCAAAGAGCAATTTTCATAGTTAAATTCCTTGAAATCCATAATATTGGGTTTAGCAACATCTAGGGTTTTAATTTCTTCAATCCCACTTTTATCAAATTTAGCATCAAGATCAAAAGATCCAGAATTCTTGGAACGCCTTCTAGGTAAAGGTGGATCATATTCAGTCCCATCATTATCAAGATTCATATTGCAAAACAAAGATTTAATAGGGGACAAATCAATAACTTTTAGATCTTCATCATTATTTTCATAGGAACTAGAAGAACACGCTTTTATAAAGGCATCTTTCTTAGCATGCATCCTAGCGGTTCTTTCTTTGCACTCATCAATGGAAATTCTCATGGATTTGAGAGACTCATTGATATCATGCTTAGGTGTAATAGATCTAAGTTTCAAAGAATCAACATCAAGAGCAATTCTATCAACGTTCCTAGACAAATCATCAATCTTAAGCAATTTTTCTTCAATCATAGCATTAAAATTCTTTTGCAAAGTAATAAATTCTTTAATATTAGATTCAAAATCAAAGGGAATCTTATTATAATTTCCATAAGAATTGTTGTAGGAATTACCATAATTATTAGAGGGATTACTAGGATAAGGCCTAGGATTAAAATTTCCTCTATACGCGTTGTTACCAAAATTATTCCTACCAACAAAATTCACATCCATAGATTCATTATTATTTTGAATCAAAGTAGACAAGGGCATATCATTAGGATCAGAAGAAACACTCTTATTAGCAAATACTTTCATAAGTTCATCCATCTTTCCACTCAAAACATTAATTTCTTCTATCGCATGCACCTTTTTATTAGTAGATCTTTCAGTATGCCATTGAGAATAATTAACCATAATATTATCTAGGAGTTTAGTAGCTTCTCCTAAAGTGATTTCCATAAAAGTGCCTCCCGCGGCCGAATCTAAAAGATTTCTAGAAGCAAAATTCAATCCGGCATAAAAATTTTGTATGATCATCCATAAATTTAAACCATGAGTAGGGCAATTACGTATCATTAATTTCATTCTCTCCCAAGCTTGTGCAACATGTTCATGATCAAGTTTCTTAAATTCATAATATCGTTTCTAAGGGAGATGATCTTAGCGGGAGGAAAATCCTTAGAGATAAAAGCATCTTTGCACTTGTTCCATGAATCAATACTATTTTTAGGCAAAGACGAAAACCAAGCTTTAGCATGATCTCTAAGCGAAAAAGGAAATAGCTTCAATTTAACAATATCATTATCCACATCTTTCTTATTTTCCATGTCACACAAATCAATGAAGCTATTTAGATGGGTAGCGGCATCTTCACTAGGAAGGCCGGAGAACGGATCTTTCATAACAAGATTCATCTAAGCAGAATTAATTTCACAAGATTCAGCATCGGTAAGAGGAGCAATCGGAGTGCTAATAAAATCATTGTTGTTGGTATTGGTGAAGTCACACAATTTAGTATTATCTTGAGCCATCGTGATAAGCAAGCAAACTAACACACAAGCAAACAAAAAGCAAGCGAACAAAAAGAGGCAAGTAGAGAAGCAGAGGGAGGATAGAGAGAGAGAGGGCGAATAAAACGGCAAGGGTGAAGTGGGGGGGAGGAAAACGAGAGGCAAATGGAAAATAATGTAATGCGGGAGATAAGGGTATGTGATGGGTACTTGGTATGTTGACTTTTGCGTAGACCTCCCCAGCAACGGCGCCAGAAATCCTTCTTGCTACCTCTTTTAGCACTGCATTGGTTTTCCCCGAAGAGGAAGGGATGATGCAGCAAAGTAGCGTAAGTATTTCCCTCAGTTTTTGAGAACCAAGCTATCAATCCAGTAGGAGGCTACGTGCGAGTCCCTTGCACCTACACAAAACAAATAAATCCTCGCAACCAACGCAAATAGGGATTGTCAATCCCTATAGGGCCACTTACGAGAGTGATATCTGATAGATATGATAAGATAATATTTTTTGGTATTTTTATGATAAAGATGCAAAGTAAAATAAAGGCAAAGTAAATAGCAAAGTAAATAACTAAGTAGTAGGAGATTGATATGATAAAGATAGAACCGGGGGCCATAGGTTTCACTAGTGGCTTCTCTCGAGAGCATACATATTCTATGGTGGGTGAACAAATTACTATTGAGCAATTGACAGAATTGAGCATAGTTATGAGAATATCTAGGTATGATCATGTATATAGGCATCACGTCCGAGACAAATAGACTGACTCCTGCCTGCATCTACTACTATTACTCCACTCATCGACCACTATCCAGCATGCATCTAGAGTATTAAGTTAGAAACAGAGTAACGCCTTAAGCAAGATGACATGATGTAGAGGGATAGACTCATGCAACATGAAGAAAACCCCATCTTGTTATCCTCGATGGCAACAATACAATACGTGCCTTGCTGCCCTTACTGTCACCGGGAAAGGACACCGCAAGATTGAACCCAAAGCTAAGCACTTCTCCCATTGCAAGAAAGATCAATCTAGTAGGCCAAACCAAACTGATAATTCGAAGAGACTTGCAAAGATAACCAATCATACATAAAAGAATTCAGAGAAGATTCAAATATTATTCATAGATAGACTTGATCATAAACCCACAATTCATCGGTCTCAACAAACACACTACATCGCATGATCTCCACAAGAGAGGGGGAAACATTGTATTGAGATCCAAAAAGAGAGAAGAAGCCATCTAGCTACTAACTTTGGACCGTAGGTCTGAAGTAAACTACTCACACTTCATGGAGAGGCTATGGTGTTGATGTAGAAGCCCTCCGTGATCGTGCCCCCTCCGGCGGAGCTCCGGAAACAGGCCCCAAGATGGGATCTCATGGATACAGAAAGTTACGGCGGTGGAATTAGGGTTTTGGCTCCGTATCTGATCGTTTGGGGGTACGTGGGTATATATAGGAAGAAGAAGTACGTCGGTGGAGCAACAGGGGGCCCCGAGGGTGGGGGCGTGCCTGGTAGGGTAGGGCGCGCCCCCTACCTCGTGGCCTCCTGTTACGTGCCTTGGCGTAGGGTCCAAGTCTCCTTGAGTTGTATTCGATGAGAAAATCTACGTTCCCGAAGGTTTCATTCCGTTTGGACTCCATTTGATATTCCTTTTCTTTGAAACCCTAAAACAGGCAAAAATAACAATTCTGGATGGGCCTCCGGTTAATAGGTTAGTCCCAAAAATAATATAAAAGCGGATAATAAAGCCCAATAATGTCCAAAACAGTAGATAATATAGCATGGAGCGAATCAAAAATTATAGATACATTGGAGACGTTTCAATTTCTCCGTATATGGAACTTCTTTTGATGATTGCTTAAGCAATCTTGATTGAGTTTTGCAGAGATGTGAAGATACTAATCTTGTCTTGAATTGGGAGAAGTGCCACTTTATGGTTAATGAAGGTATTGTCTTGGGGCATAAAATTTCTGAAAGAGGTATTGAAGTTGTGTAAGGTTGAGGGACTAATGTGTTTGTGAGAATTGCAGGATAACACATGTAGTAGTCCCTCATTGATTCGGTTTACCTACCGGAGATGAGCCCTAAAAATGTATGAAGACATTGAAGACAAAGGTGGTATGTGAAGGTAACTGGAACTGGAACTAAAAACGTACAGTTGTCACAGCAACTGGAACTGGTCCAACAAATCATTGTCTTCAACGAGCCACTGGTTCTATCCTTCCCATCTCTTTATTTGCAGATTGGTCCTTGTGAAGTCATTGCCTGTTTGCATTATCTATTTGTCTTCACTGTGTGACTGCTTGTTCTGATTGGCTTCATACTATCTTCCATCCTGATCCATACTGCCTAGCTGCTATTAGTCTTTGTGCTTTCACTTCATTGAATACTTGACTATGGCTTGGCTAGTGTAGTCTACCTTCCGCTGCATGTCAATAGGTTCATTTCTATCGTCTGTCTTCAAAACTTCCATGTTTTGAATACTTTCATAAAAGTCGCCTATTCACCCCCCTCTGGTCGATCACTAGCACTTTTAATTGGTATCAGAGCAAGGTACTCCCTTGTTCTGTGTGATTCGGTTTAACCACCTGGAGTTTTAGCTATGTCGACTGCAGGCAGAATCAAAGTCTCTGCTGCGTGACCACTCTTCGATGGAACTGTATATCCCTACTGGAAGAATAAGATGCACATGCATCTAGAAGCCATTGATGTCGACCTCTGGTATATCGTCAAGAATGGCGTCCCCAAGGCTGGTGAAGGTGTCACCACTGTTGATATCAAGAAGTTCATTCAACTGGATTCCATTGCCAAGAATATCATCTGTGGTCATCTGACCAAAGGACAGTATGGCCGTGTGAGTGCTCTGGAAACATCCAAGCTAGTTTGGGACTGGCTCTCCAAGGTCAACGAAGGCGTCTCAACCCAGAGAGATCAAAGAATCAGTGTCCTTCGCAACCTCTTCAACCGCTTCAAGAGAAACGACAATGAGAATGTTCAGCTCACGTTTGATCGACTCACTAACATCACAAATGAGCTTCAAGCTCTCGGCGCTACTGAGATCACCAAGCATGAAGTCGTCAAGACACTCCTGAGATCACTTGACAACTTGTTTGACACCCTAGCCCTGATGATTCAAGAACGCCCTGACTTCAAGACACTCGGTCCGTCTCACATACTTGAAAGGCTCAACACACATGAGTTTCATCTTTCTGAGAAAAGAGACATCTACGGTCCCAACTATGGGCGAACTCGTGCTTTGAAGGCAAAAGCTGTTTCCTCATCTGAAGAAGAATCTGACTGCAGTTCTGATGATCCTGAAGACATTGGAAAGGAGCTTGCTATGCTTTTGAATAAGTTCCAGAAATTCACCAAGAAGAAAGGCTTCAGAAAGTCCTCAAGATCCAGCTCAAGGAATGATGAAGCTTCTGCTCATGACTACAAGAAGAGAACATGCCACAAGTGCAAGAAACCTGGTCACTACATCTCTGAGTGTCCGCAGTGGGACAATGAGAACAAGAAGAAGAAGAAGAAGAAGAAGAAGAAGAAGAAGAAGAAGAAGAGCAAGGAATATGATTCCCACGACAAGAAAAAGAAGAAATACTCAAAGTATTCTTCCAAGTCTTCCTCAAAGTCTTCATCACACAAGAAGAGCTCATCTCGCAAGGCCCGTGCGTTTGTCGGCAAGGAAATGGATTCAGAGAGGAGTCTGCTTCTGAGGAGGCTGAGGTGGAGTCTGAGGAGGAGTCCGATTCTGGCGTTGCAGGTCTGGCTACACCCTACGTTGCCAAGTCCATCTTCAACATTGAAGACAATGACTTCGTCACCGACGCCGATGCTAATGACAAGGACAACTCCGCTCCCACCTACTACTTCATGGCACGCGGTGCCAAGGTAAACTCACGCACCACTCACTATCAAACATCAAGTGAAGATGACTCTGATTGTGGTTCCAAACCCAGCTACAAAATACTTGCTAAAATTGCAACTAAACAACAGAAAGCTATGGAACATATTCAAAAACTGTTAGACAAAAGCGATGACCTGTTAGACGCTGAAATGACTCGATATCAGTCCTTAGTTGAAGACATAAAAAATCTTCATGTTAAGTATGAGGAGCTTGAAAGTCGTCATGAAACGCTCTCAACAACTGATGAAAAGCTTTCCTATGATTATCTTCAAAGGAAGCAAGAACTTTAGAAATTGAGAGCGGCTCATGAAGATCTTCAAAAGGAAAACGAGTCACTTCGCGCCAAACAGATCAGTCCCGCTCAGGAAGGATTTGAACCACCATGTCTTAAATGCATTGAGCGTGATAACGCTACTTCTGTTGCTGGATGTTCTACTGCTGCTACTGTTGCAATATCTTCAACTATTGATGTGGTAACTAACCCTTCTGCTAAGGATACCACTGCTATTGCTGATGACAATGCTAGGTTGAAGACATTGCTTGAAACAGGGATGTACAAAAGTCTCAAAGGGCATCAGACTCTATGTGATGTCCTCAAAAGGCAGATTCTGAACCGAAACCCTAGGAAAGAGGGTGTCGGGTTCGAAAGGAAAATGAATGCTGATGGCTCTTACTGGAAACCTGAGCAGTACCCCAAAACCACATGGGTTGCTGCAAAGGAACCTTTAGTGGATCCATCCACCCTATCTTGCTTCACTTGCGCTAATCCCATTGTCATTGATGAATCCTTTGATGCAAACTATAAACTGTTTAAGAATCAAAATGGTGAAGTGTTTGCCAGGTATATTGGTACTAACTGTAGGAATGGGCCACCTATGAAGAAAGTCTGGGTGCCGAAAAAGTGTCTGAAAAATCTTCCTATGTATGTCGTCATGACACCACAAGTGAAGAAGACAAACCCCAGACCACGGGCTTCATATGGTCCAAAGGCTTCATACAGACAGAGGACTCACCTGAGTCGCACTAACGCAAATGTTTTGTAGGGAAACCATACTCAGGCCTATGAACATGAGCGTGTTTCATCAAACCGCCATGTTCATAAGACCCAGAACTACTCTTCTTATTCTTATGAGTACTATTGTCCACCTGCAAGACTATTTGTTAGGGCTCCCAAGCCAAAGTTCTCAAATGTTGTACTTAGACTCATTTCTTCGAAACCACCCTTGAAGATGTGGGTGGCTAAGAAAGCTTAACTCTCTTTTGCAGGGAAAGGTCTCCAGCCGAAAATCAAATGTGTTTGAAGCTATTGTTGGGGACCTTAAACATCTTGTAGGGCGCAAGATCAAATGCCCAAATGGTGTTATTATGTACCTTGTTCCTAAGTCACTTGCTACTTGCTCTATCAGTCCTAACCTTGATCTAAGCTTTAATAATCCTCTTGCTCGTCAAATGTTTATGCTTCACAATGCTCTTCGTGAAGCCTATCCCCCTAACTGCACTGTAGGGTTTGACACCAACTGCTTCAGAATGGATTATTGATAGCGGATGTACTAATCACATGACTGGCAAGCGAAGTGTTATCATGGACTCAACCTTACATCCATCTGACAAGAGTCACATCACATTTTCTGATACTGGTAAAAGCAAGGTATTGGATCTAGGTAGAGTTGCAATCTCAAGGGATCAGCACATGGATAAAGTGATTTTTGTTGAATCCCTTGGTTTCAACTTAATGTCTGTCTCAATGCTTTGCAATTTAAATATGATTGTGATGTTTGGAAAATATCGTTGCCTTGTTCTAATGGAATCTGACAAGTCTCTAGTCTTTGAAGGGTATCGAAAACATGATTTGTACATGGTAGATTTCTCAGCAGGACCACAGCTTGCCGTATGTCTTCTTGCAAAAGCTTCAGAATGCTGGCTCTGGCATCGGAGGCTAGGGCATGCTGGCATGAGGAACTTGCATACTCTTGCAAAGAAGAAGCAAGTCATAGGCATCGAGGACGTCAGGTTCAAGAAGGATCACTTATGCGGTGCCTGTGAAGCAGGAAAGATGACGAGGGCCAAGCATCCCTCGAAGACAATCATGACAACGACTCAACCCTTCAAACTGCTACACATGGACCTCTTCGGTCCCACTCACTACTCAACTCTTACTACTACTGCTTGTCTCTATGGCTTCGTCATTGTTGATGATTATTCAAGATATACATGGGTGCATATAATGCTCTACAAGACTGAAGTGCAGGATGTCTTCAAACGCTTCGCCAATCGAGCCATGAACAACTATGGCGTCAAGATCAAGCACATCAGAAGTGACAATGGCACTAAATTCAAGAACACTGACCTCGACACTTATCTTGATACTTTGGGCATCACTCATGAGTTCTCAGCTCCGTACACGCCGCGGCAGAATGGCATCGTGGAATGCAAGAACAGAACACTCATTGAGATGGCCCGGACGATGCTCGATGAATACAAGACTCCAAAAAAGTTATGGCCTGAAGCCATTGATACTGCATGCCATGTCATCAACCGTGTTTATCTTCACAAGCTTCTAAACAAAACATCCTATGAGCTCCTCACTGGTAAGAAGCCAAATGTCAGTTACTTCAGAGTATTTGGTGCCAGGTGCTGGATCAAGGATCCACATCACACTTCAAAATTTGCACCGAAAGCACATGAAGGTTTTATGCTTGGTTACGAAAAGGATTCACACTCCTGCAGAGTCTTCAGCCTCTTTCACTATAAAGTGGTTGAAACTGTGGATGTGCGGTTTGATGAGACTAACGGCTCGCAAAGAGAGCACCTGCCAAATGTGCTAGATGAAGTTCCATCCAGTGAATCCATCAAGCTTATGGGAACTGGAGAAATCATACCGTCTGAAGCACAGACCAAAGAGGAACTCATCATCTCTGCACCTAATCAACCTGAAGACAATACTCAGCCTGAAGACAATCCTTCTAACGATGACAATGATCAACAAGAGCAAAATCTTCGTCCTATTCATCCTCGTGTTGCAAATGAAGTATAGATTGATCGCATCAATGCACCTGGTCCACTCACTCATTCAGGGGTAACACAACTAGCAAATTTCTGTGGGCACTTCGCATTCGTCTCAATATCTGAACCCAAGAAAGTTGATGAAGCCTTCATGGAACCTGAATGGATTCAAGCTATGCAAGAAGAGCTTCAACAGTTTGAGCTGAATAATGTATGGGAACTGGTCAAGCATCCTGATCCTCGTAAGCACAATATCATAGGCACTAAATGGATATATCGCGACAAGCAAGATGAGCATGGTCAAGTTGTCAGAAACAAGGCTCGCCTCGTTGCTCAAGGATACACTCAAGTTGAAGGAATTGACTTCGATGAAACATTTGCTCCTGTGTCTAGGCTTGAAGCTATACGCATACTGCTGGCCTATGTAAATCATCATAACATTCTTCTGTATCAAATGGATGTGAAGAGTGCCTTTCTCAATGGCAAGATTGAAGAAGAAGTGTATGTTGCACAACCGCCTAGCTTTGAAGATCCAAAACATCCTGACATGATTTACAAGCTCAACAAGGCACTGTATGGCCTCAAACAAGCCCCTCGTGCTTAGTATGACACACTCAAGGACTTCCTAAAGAGCAAAGGCTTCAAACCTGGTTCCTTGGATCCCACGCTCTTCACGAAGACATATGATGGTGAACTGTTTGTGTGCCAAATATATGTGCATGACATTATCTTCGGCTGCACTAATCATAAATACAGTGATGAGTTTGGATACATGATGCAAGAGAAGTATCAGATGTCCATGATGGGTGAGCTAAAGTTCTTCCTTGGTCTTCAAATACGACAGCAATGCAACGGCATCTTCATATCTCAAGAGAAATGCCTCAAGTATTTCCTGAAGAAGTTTGGAATGCAAGACTGCAAAGTTACACGACGCCAATGCCTACCAAGAGTCATCTAGATTCTGACGCCAATGGTAAAGAGTTCGATCAAAAGGTATACCGCTCCATGATTGGTTCCTTGCTTTAATTATGTGCATCTAGGCCAGATATCATGCTTAGTGTTTGCATGTGTGCCCGATTCCAAGCGGCACCAAAGGAATCGCATCACTTAGCTGTGAAGCGAATTCTTCGATATTTGGCTCACACCCCAACGCTAGGATTATGGTATCCAAAGGGCTCAGAGTTTGATCTAGTTGGATTCTTGGATGCTGGTTATGCTGGTGACAAGGTGGATCACAAGTTTACATCAGGCACATGTCACTTTCTAGGACGATCACTTGTATGTTGGTCTTCAAAGAGGCAGAACTGTGTATCTCTCTCCACTGCTGAATCTGAATACATTGCTGCTGGATCTTGCTGCGCTCAGCTTCTATGGATGAAGCAAACACTCAAAGACTATGGCATTCATCTGAAGCAAGTGTCACTCTACTGCGATAATGAAAGCGCCATCAAGATCGCCAACAACCCAGTTCAGCACTCGAAGACAAAGCACATTCAGATCCATCATCACTTTCTCAGAGACCATGTCATGAAGGAAGATATTGATATCATTCATGTTAACACTGAAGAGCAGCTGGCAGATATCTTCACAAAGCCCTTGGATGAGAAAAGGTTTTGCAAGTTGCAGTGTGAGCTAAATATCTTGGAATCCTCAAATGTCCTGTGATCATGCACACATCCTAACACTTATGCATGTTGATGACTTAGATGTGCAAACACACGAAGTAACGTATATCTTCAACTAATGAAGACTTACATTCTAAGTGTGAATACATTAACGCGGAATTTGACTTCGGAGCGCCACGATAATTGTGTGCCGTGTCTGGGTCTAATATTTCCTATATGGTGGGTAACGCCACCACCAAACTTTTGTTTGGAATAACTTCTGTTGGTGTTGCATTTGCAAAGTCTTCGCATTTGGTTTGTCTTCATTATTAACATGGCTTCATGTTTATCTTCAATGTACTGATTTGGTTTCTGTCCTCTACAGCATTCACTTATAGCTATGTCTTCTAGTTGAATCTTTTGAACTAAGTGAATGTGATCGGACCCTGACCTTTCTATGCTCCCGTCTTAAGTCTATCTATCCAAATCATATGCATTCTATTGAAACTGTCGAATGTCTTCACTGTGTCCTTGTCAGCAGAAGATACAGAGACAAACATTAAATCTGTTTTAAATGCTTAATCCTTTTTGCCTGAAACCCAGAGAAGCGGGAACGGCCACTTGACAATCCAGGCGTGCGTGGGAATGTGGAACAACCTCCAATGTGTTGCATGATCGCCACGTGTCCTTCAGATGTGAACCGCCAGGGGCACCTGTGTAATAACACTGTGCCGTCCCTTTCCCTATAAATACATGCCTCAGCCCAGTCATTATCTCTTCTTCCACTCTCGCACGAACCCTAGCGCCACCGCTAGCCCTCGACGACGCAGGCGACGAAGCGCTTAGCTGCCGCGACCTCACCGACACCGTCCTCACGCCGGCCGCAGACATCGTCTTCTCCGCCGTCGCCGTAGGTGTCCTCCGTCGCCAAGTTAGGGCACGGAAGATCAAATTGCTCGGCCTCCTCTCCCACTCCGTCTAGCAGTTCCTCGTGTGGTAAATAAAAACTCCTTTTACGGTCCTTTTGATCCGATAGATTCATCCTTTTCAACCACAAGTGGTTTCTGTTCCTACAAGTTGGATCTATCTCGTTCTGCATCTCATAGCATGCCTAGTATGTTCACTTATGCTTCACAAAGTAGCTAGATTCATCACTTGTACTTATTCGTGGATTTGTACAAATCTGGAACCAACTCTCTACATATGAGTGAATGTCTTCGCACTATGAGGTCAATGTCTTCTATACTGATTATCTTTAAAATCTTCTGAGAATGCATATGACCTCTTCCCCTTCCCTCGCATCTCTAATGTTGTCACAGGTACATGTCCGTGGGACAATCCCTTGGTTCTCATAGTCTGCATTCATTTGCAGAGTTCTTACAGCGTCACATAAATTCTCCTGAAGCCAGTTCCTGTCTGACTAGTAGACGGAAGACTTAGACAGTGTTGAAGCCTTTCAGTCTAAACTTCATGACAACTCAAAAATCAGTCAGGAAGGGCGGCAGACAACACCATGGAAACACTGCTAAGGACCTGCCACTAGATCTCTATGAGTTATACAAGTCAGATCCAGAAGAAACCTATGGAGAACGCAAGAACCGAATCCAATGGATTCGAAGACATTGGGCAGAGGAATGGTTCAAATAGAGATTCGTCACCAAGGAGTATGCTGAGAAGAATGCCTTAAAGGGCCCCTGGGGAGATATAATATACAAAGGTCTTCAGCCCAAGTCGAAATCCGAAGCTATTGCTCAAGGCTTCTACCCCTGCATGATTCGTAGACCTCAGCCTGCTAATGCCGACCCATCCTCTCTGTTATGGTGTCGTGAAGATAATCTGTTCAAGCGCAACTATCAGGCTGCAAAGAACTCGGCCAAGGAAAACAAGAAGTCTTTGGGATTAGACTTCAACCCAGGCCCCTCTGCACCACGAGATGACGGCACATGCGAAACTGAACCCAATCTTATTGGGACCTTCTACAACTTAGAAGGTCTCATCACTCACATTCAGGTTCAAGGGGCAGCCGTGGACCACTCTACAGATGACTCTGATTCTGATGAAGCGCCTACACCTCCAAAGCTTGTGAAGCAAAAGAAACCAAAGGCTTCAAAGCCCCCCTCTGCACCAAAGGTCTCACAGGCGAAGCCTCTGGCCACTGCACCTCCTGAAGCCAGTGTGCAGTCTGAAGATCTCTCACGCATCTCCAAGTCTGCCAAGTTGAAAAAGCCCATGCAACCCACTGGTCAAGCACTGACCCCTGCTGCTATTTTGAGAAACGAGAATGACGCCATTGATCTGTCCAGCGACGATGATCTTGGCGATGACGCTCTTGAGCAGTTGATAAAGAGCAAGCAAGAGGCGGAAATCTTCAATGATCTTCCCCTCTTTGATGTGGAAATCTTATACAAGTTTATTGATGAATGGTTTGACAGCCCAGATCTCAGTTTTGATGATCTTCAGCTCCCGATTGGCCTCAACGTCTCCTTCCACGGAGCCATTGCTCCTGAGCTGGCTCTTGCCCAGAAGATTGTTGAGCTGAAGCACAAAATTGACTATGAAAAGGCTCAGTTCAAGAAGCACATGGCCAAGCTCAATGTTGAAGACATTCAAAACTTCAAGGTCATGATGCATGAGCTCAAGGAGGCATTCCACAAGAAACGAGAAGAAGCAAAAGGTTCTCGTGACCGCATGAAGAATCTTGCTGCCAAATGTGTTCAAGGTTACAATGAAGTTGAAAAGCGCAAGGCTTTGGGGCGACCAGGCATCGACCCTAGGATAGCTACCAAGAAGAAGAAGAAGCCAGCTATGGCCAAACCAGAAGCATCAAGGCATGAAGCACCTCGCATTGTCTTGCCGGCCAGTATGACAGGCTCGAAGCCTAAGGCCCCCACAGTGGCTTCAGAGTTCAAGAAAACTAGCCAGAAAGTGCAAGATCAAAGCCACCACTGATGATGCTCCCCCAACCAAGAAAAGGAAAACAAAGAAGAGAGACCGGGCTGCTTCCACAGAGCCCCTTCTTGTCGAGCCAATTTCTGTTGCTCGTCCTGCATCTGAACATCGTGAACGTTGTCTGGTAGTTCATGAGCCTGCTTCCACAGAGGCTCCTGAATCTGAAGAGAATCCAACTGTTGACCCCACCACAGCTGAAGACATTGGTCCTCACGACAATGTTGAAGATGATGAAGTCCTTCCTCAGATCGAGCACAATTTGGTATCATCGCCTGTTCTCACGAACAACAAACTCATCAGCATTGGTCGTCCATTGACACCAATTGCTCAGGATGACTCATGGGCTGATCACCCTCAAGAATCCCCTCGTGCTTTAGAAACACTAGTCACTCCCCCACCACAGGTCACCACTCCGGTGATTGACAGTGAAGACTTTGGGGCCCAACCAACTCCATCTCCACAGGCGTCGCCAGCATTTCATAGGCTTCGCAAAGGACCTAGGCCACAGGTCACATTGTCAAGTGTTCCCGAAGGAGAAGAGCGCTAATCCGTCTCACGCGAAGTCTTTCCTGAAGCCTCTCCTACTGTGAACTTCCCTGAATCTGAAGCCAAAGAGGCTGAAGATATTCTGGCTGCATCAGCCGATGAAGAAGAAGAACCACGTGATGAAGAAAGAGTTGCTACACCCCCGTCCAACCCTGAAGTTGTTCTCGAGGAGAACGTGTCTGACCCTCCAGCTCCTGAAGTGGAGGTTACCAATACTGAGGCGGCCACCAACATCAACACTGAAGCCAATGACGTTGTCATGGCTGAAGATAATGTGGCGCCTGAAGCTAATGTGGTGCCAGATGACGCTGCACCTGAAGCTTATGCTGCAACTGATGCAAATCTGCAGCTTGAAACCAATGCCTCTTCTCCTGTACCGCCTCCCAGGCCACACACCATCGAGCAAGCATATGATCGTGGTCAGCTTGTGACCGTCCGCTGGCCAATTCTGGTTCCTCCGCCTGCTCCCGGTCCTCAATTTGCCTATCATGTGGAGCATAGGCCTCAGGTCCAGAAGCCAAAGCCCAAGCTACAACGGTTTCCAGGTACTGCAATGTCACCAGGATCATTTAATCTGAACGGATTCAAGGCACACAACACATTCTTTGACAGTGACAAGAACCCCTACACAAGGCCAAGAATCTCTTTGGACCGATTCTGGAGTTATCAGCAGCGAAGCTATTATTCATGCATCTTGTACAATCAGGGATGCATCTTCCCTCACATGCATCTTGATTGTGAAGCCATTGCTGGACTGCCATGCCTTGAAGAAGCCCTTGACTGCTTCCGTGATGCGGGTCTGCTTAATTTTGTGACTGTCAAGGAACACTGGAATGAAGAACTTAAGCTTCAATTCTATGCTACCCTCCACTATCAAGCTTCACTCTGCCTTCAACTATCAGCCGTCTGCGCGCAATCATCTTGTATTCTTGCCATAGGTTGATCTATCTATTGAAGCTATTTACCCAGAGCCTACTAAGGATCCAATCTATCTTCACAACGTTGATCGTCAAAGCTTCACCCAGCCCATTGAAGGAGTTCAGGCAGTCTCTCGTGTTTATCCCTTGGCTGGTAACACACGTGCCCCTCGCGCCCAAACTGACGCCACTGGAAGCACCATTGCCCAAAGGCCTCAGAAGCGATCTCGTGTTCTCAATGATCGAGAGCTTCTCGTCACGTTACATCAGAAACAGGATAAGCATCATGACTGGCTTAAGCGTCAGATGCAAAGCCTCTTGGTGGACGTCAATCACATTCGCAATCTTGCCACCAACAATGCCTTTGTTACACATGAAACCTGTCGGAGGTCTTGGAAGAGTTTGACATTGCTTAGTGCTGAAGCTGATCTGCAAGACGATGGCTTCACAGAAAAATTCAAGTTTGACTCAACTCCTCCAAGGAATGCTCACTTGCGTCGGATTCCCTCACTTGAAGACTCTGACTATTCGTCCTCAGCTGCGACGGTGAATGCCAGAGTCATCAATGACCAAGATGATGCCACTTCACCACCTCCAACTTCAGTGCGTGTCGACACTGCACCGAGTTCTTCTGCACCACCAGACCTCAACGACGACCCTGCTGCTTCGCCTGCACCTCATGGGAACGAGTAGAAGCTCTATGTCTTCAAACCTTTTTGGTCCTTACTGACAAAAGGGGGAGAAGCATATGAGTTGATAGTCTTCAAGCGGGTCCATATGGGTGGTTGCTTTACTTTTTGCTACATTTGCAAAGTGCTTACAACTCTCGCTTTTGAAACATTTGGTTCGTTTTTGAGTTGTAACACTTAAACTTGATGGTCGTCTGCTATTTTTTCGACACTATGTGATGCGATGATAAATTCCGCATGTGCGATGATAAATTCCGCACGAAGTCATTTGGCAGATGTCCATTTTCCATTATGCATGTCATTATCTTCGACATATCCTTTCATGCATGATGAATTGTCTTCATAAGTAAAAGAGGAGCTCCGCAAGTACAACCTACCATGTGCATTTGCATTCAAAAGCAAATACTTATATGCACATCTTCAGGGGGAGCCTTCCTGCTACTTACGAAGACAATACTTAAATCCTTTACAATTTCACATACTTTTAGCCCCGTTGAAAACTTCAACCAGTTTGTCATCAATCACCAAAAGGGGGAGATTGTAAGTGCATCTAGTGCCACCCATAGTTGGTTTTGGAGTATTGACGACAAACCTGGTTGAGGGACTAATGTGTTTGTGAGAATTGCAGAATAACACAGGTAGTAGTCCCTCACTGATCCGGTTTACCTACCGGAGATGACCCCTAAAAATGTATGAAGACATTGAAGACAAAGGTGGTATGTGAAGGTATTCACATTGAATTCTATGACAAGAGAAGACATTGTGTGAAGACTATGGAGCACGAAGACTTAGTTGTTTCGTTGTTTCGTTTTCTTCTTTGTTGAGTCATAGGAACCACCGTACTGTTAAGTGGGGTCCAAGTGAGCCAGTCAGAATGACTGAAGTGATGCTTAACCAAAATCATATGTCTTCGAGCGAAGACAATGAGAGCAAATCTTATCCAGAGCTGGATAAGTCAGCTTTGCTTGTAGCTCAAGTAAAGTTGTCGTGTGTGTTTGAAATCTGACTGTTGGAACACGTGTCAGTTCCTTAGTGACCCAGGGTCATTTCGGACAAATCAGGTCGGGTTGCCTAGTGGTTATAAATAGCCCACCCCCTACACCATAAATTGGTTGGCTGCTCAGAGTTAGTACACGGCTTTTGTCATTTGAGAGCAACCCACCTCGAAGCCTTTAAGAGAGAAATCCTTGCGAGGACAAAGCCCTAAACACCCAGAGCCAAAGAGTGTTAGGCATCACCGAAGTCTTCCTGTCTGTGTGATCTGAAGACTTATTACACTTGAGGACTGTGAATCCTCCAGCCGGTTAGGCGTCGCGTTCTGAGCATCCAAGAATCATTGTGGATAGCCGGTGAACAAAGTCTGTGAAGGTTTGGAAGTCTACCTTGAAGACTTACCAGAGTAATTGGGCGAGGACTGGGTGTCCTTAGCTCAAGGGGAATAAGGTGAAGACGCGGTCTTCTGAGTTGAATCTCAGCCTCCCTAACCAGACGTACAGTTGTCACAACAACTGGAACTGGTCCAACAAATCATTGTCTTCAACGAGCCACTGGTTCTATCCTTCCCATCTCTTTATTTGCAGATTGGTCCTTGTGAAGTCATTGCCTGTTTGCATTATCTATTTGTCTTCACTGTGTGACTGCTTGTTCTGATTGGCTTCATACTATCTTCCATCCTGATCCATACTGCCTAGCTGCTATTAGTCTTTGTGCTTTCACTTCATTGAATACTTGACTATGGCTTGGCTAGTGTAGTCTACCTTCCGCTGCATGTTAATAGGTTCATTTCTATCGTCTATCTTCGAAACTTCCATGTTTTGAATACTTTCATAAAAGTCGCCTATTCACCCCCCTCTGGTCGATCACTAGCACTTTCAAGTTGATAAAGCTAAAGTTGATGCTATTGAAAAGATGTTGTGTCCCAAGGATATCAAAGGTATAAGAAGTTTCCTTGGTCATGCCGGTTTTTATAGGAGGTTCATTAAGGACTTCTCTAAAATTTCTAGGCCTCTGACTAATCTCTTACAAAAAGATGTTCCTTTTATTTTTGATGATGACTGTGTAGAAGCATTTGAAATACTTAAGAAAGCTTTGATTTCTGCACCTATTGTTCAACCTCCTGATGGGAATTTACCATTTGAAATCATGTGTGATGCTAGTGATTATGCTGTAGGGGTTGTTCTAGGACAAAGAGTTGATAAGAAATTAAATGTTATTCAATATGCTAGTAAAACTCTAGACAGTGCCCAAAGAAATTATGCTACTACTGAAAAGGAATTTTTAGCAGTTGTATTTTCTTGTGATAAGTTCAGACCTTATATTGTTGATTCTAAAGTAACTGTTCACACTGATCATGCTGCTATTAAATATCTTATGGAAAAGAAAGATGCTAAACCTAGACTTATTAGATGGTTTCTCTTGCTACAAGAATTTGATTTGCATATTATTGATAGAAAGGGAGCTGAGAACCCCGTTGCAGAGAACTTGTCTAGGTTAGAGAATTTTCTTGATGACCCACTACCTATTGATGATAGCTTTCCTGATGAACAATTAGCTGTGATAAATGCTTCTTGTACTGCTCCATGGTATGCTGATTATGCTAATTATATTCTTGCTAAATTTATACCACCTAGTTTCACATACCAGCAAAAGAAAAAGTTCTTCTATGATTTAAGACATTACTTCTGGGATGACCCACACCTTTATAAAGAAGGAGTAGATGGTGTTATTAGACCTTGTGTACTTGAGCATGAACAGGAACAGATCCTAAGAAAGTGTCACTCCGAGGCTTATGGAGGACACCACGCTGGGGATAGAACTGCACATAAGGTATTGTAATCCAGTTTTTATTGGCCTACTCTCTTCATGGATGCCCGTAAGTTTGTCTTCTCTTGTGATGAATGTCAAAGAATTGGTAATATTAGTAGACGTCAAGAAATGCCTATGAATTATTCACTTGTTATTGAACAATTTGATGTCTGGGGCTTTGATTATATGGGACCGTTTCGTTCCTCTAATGGGTATACTCATATTTGCTGTTGATTACGTTACTAAGTGGGCAGAAGCTATTCCAACTAGTAGTGCTGATCATAACACCTCCATTAACATGCTTAAAGAAGTTATTTTTCCGAGGTTTGGAGTTCCTAGATACTTAATGACCGATGGTGGTTCACATTTATTCATGGTGCTTTTCGTAAAATGCTTGCTAAGTATGATGTTAATCATATAATTGCATCTCCATATCATCCTAGTGGTAAAGTAGAATTGAGTAATAGATAGCTTAAATTAATTTTGCAAAAGACTGATAATAGATCTAGGAAGAATTGGTCCAAGAAACTTGATGATGCATTATGGGCTTATAGAACTGCATACAAGAATCCTATGGGTATGTCTCCGTATAAAATGGTTTATGGTAAAGCTTGTCACTTACCTCTCGAACTGGAACATAAGGCATATTGGGCCATTAAAGAGCTCAATTATGATTTCAAACTTGCCGGTGAGAAGAGGCTTTTTGACATTAGCTCACTTGATGAATGGAGAACCCAGGCCTATGAGAATGCCAAACTGTTTAAAGAAAAGGTTAAAAGATGGCATGACAAAAGGATACAAAAACGTGAGTTTAATGTAGGTGATTAGGTATTGTTATACAACTCTCGTTTAAGATTTTTTTGCAGGAAAAATCCTCTCTAAATGGGAAGGTCCTTACATTATCGAGGAGGTCTATCATTCCGGTGCCATAAAAATCAACAACTTCGAAGGCACAAATCCCAGGGTGGTGAACGGTCAAAGAATCAAACATTATATCTCAGGTAATCCCATAAATGTTGAAATTAATGTTGTTGAAACCGTAACCCTGGAGGAATACATAAGGGACACTTTCCAGGACGTTTCAGACTCCGAAAAGGAATAGGTACGTGGTATGGTAAGTAAACCGACTCCAAAACAGTTCTAATGGCAATTTTTTCTGTTTTGGAATATTTAAGAAAATAGGAAAATAAGAAGCAGTCCGGAAAGGACACGAGGCTTCCACGAGGGTGGAGGGCGCGCCCTACCCCCCTGGGCGCGCCCCCTGCCTCGTGGGCACCTCGTGTGCTCTCCGGACTCCGTTTTCTTGCATGATACTTCTTTTGGTCGGTAAAAATTCATTATATAATCTCCCGAAGGTTTTGACCACCATACCACGCAAACATCCTTTGTTTTTGTTTCGAGCTATTTCTGCTGCAGATTTAGAGCAAGATGTCTTCTCAAGAGTCAGTCGGGGAGAGTCGGGTGTCTCATCCGATACCAGGGCCAAGAGCAAATAGCGATGCTGACCACTTTGGTCCATCAACCGAGGAAGAGATGGAGGCCGACTTGAAAAGTATAGATGCCATGGAGGAGGATCAAGAAGTTACTTCTCATTTCTGAGCCGGATTCACGATGGGGGAACTACAGAGCCCGGCTATTCCAAACTCGGTCATCCCTTCCAACGTTAGATTTGTTTCTTATGAAAATATGAAACAGAGTGTTACTTGTTCTCCCACAGCTATGCAACATCCTTGGGTGAAAGGAGCTTTAGCCGTCACGGGCAAGCTCCGTAAGGAAATAATGGACCTCAAGCAGCAAGTCAACAAGCTTGAGGAAGAGAATCATATCCTGAGGGGCATCATCGCTAAGAATATCACATCACCACCCCCGAAGAAAGAGACATGAACACAAGGGTATGGGAACTCCCTTTGGCAACTGCCAAGCTTGGGGGAGTGCCCCGGTATCGTATCACCATCACTTTTATCTTACCGTTTTTTTCTTAGTTCGATCCTTTTGGTAATATCTTGATCTAGTAGAATAAAGTTTTAGTATGATCTAGTTTTGAGTTTTGCTTTATGATCCTTTTATGTAATCGAGTCCATGAGCCATATATAATCAAGATTAGTGTTGAGTCAAGGGCTTGGTTATCTTGCTATGATCTTGAGGGAATAAAAGACAAGATAAAAAGAAATAAAGAGATCATATGGATCTTATGGAGAGTAATGACTTCACATATAAAGAGTATGATGAATAAAAGTTGTTGAGAGTTGACAAACATATGAGCGTGATGAAAGTACCGAACGCGAATCATATGAGCGTGATGAAAACTAGCTTGACGATAATCCCCATGTGTCCTCGGGAGCGCTTTCCTTTATATAAGAGTTTGTCCAGTCTTGTCCTTTGCTGCAAAAAAGATTGGGCCATATTGCTGCACCTTATTTACTTTTATTACTTGTTACTCGTTACAAATTACCTTATCACAAAACTATTTGTTACCAATAATTTCAGTGCTTGCAGAGAATACCTTGTTGAAAACCGCTTATCATTTCCTTCTGCTCCTCGTTGGGTTCGACACTCTTACTTATCGAAAAGGCTACGATAGATCCCCTACACTTGTGGGTCATCAATTATGTATTGTTATACAATTCTCGTTTAAGATTTTTTGCAGGCAAACTCCTCTCTAAATGGGAAGGTCCTTACATTATCGAGGAGGTCTATCGTTCCGGTGCCATAAAAATCAACAACTTCGAAGGCACAAATACGAGGGTGGTGAGCGGTCAAAGAATCAAACATTATATCTCGGGTAATCCTATAAATGTTGAAACTAATGTTATTGAAACCGTAACCCCGGAGGAATACATAAGGGAAAAACTTTCCAGAATGTTTCAGACTCCGAAAAGGAATAGGTATGAGCTACGGTAAGTAAACCGACTCCAAAACAGTTCTAATAGCAATTTTTCTCTGTTTTGGAATATTTCAGCAAATAGGAAAATAAGAAGCAGTCCGGGGAGGACACGAGGCTTCCACGAGTGTGGAGGGCGCGCCCTACCCCCCTGGGCGCACCCCCTGCCTCGTGGGCACCTCGTGTGCTCCGGACTCCGTTTTCTTGCATGATACTTCTTTTGGTCGGTAAAAATTCGTTATATAATCTCCTGAAGGTTTTGACCACTGTACCACGCAAATATCTCATGTTTTTGTTTCGAGCTATTTTCTGCCAGGGTTATCAAGGCCAGGCATCATGTCATCTCCCTCCTCCTCGAACAATGAGGGCAACGATGCTTGGCTAATGAAGATAGAGCTGAAAAGAGAAGAGCCCTGACAGATCAACAAGGATGATGGATCAAGAAGGCCATGGGGGATCAAGTTCTGACAGTAGTAGAAGAAGACATCCTTCAACCTCATCACAATATCTTTACCCCAATGGAGATTCAAGCTTTCAAGATGATTGAGTTAGCTCGCATTCAAAACAAGTATCTCACAAGTGAAAATATTTTGTTGAAGGAGCATATCATAGCACTCAAGGACATTATCCACAAATTGGAGGATCTCCTACGCTCGATGTGCGACTATCCATCATCACCAACACCTTCTTCACCAACAAAGAAGAACTGAGCATATGGGTATGGGCACTCCCCTTGGCAACTACCAAGCTTGGGGGAGTGCCCCGGTATCGTATCACCATCACACTTTTATCTTTACCATTTTCGTAGTTCGATCCTTTTGGTAATATCTTGATCTTGTAGGAATAAAGTTTTAGTATGATCTAGTTGAGTTTTGCTTTATGATCCTTCTATGTAATCGAGTCCATGAGCTATATATAATAAAGATTAGTGTTGAGTCAAGGGCTTGATTATCTTGCTATGATCTTGAGGGAATAAAATAAAAGAGAAATACTAAAAAGAAATAAAGAGATCATATGGATCTTATGGAGAGTAATGACTTCACATATAAAGAGTATGATGAATAAAAGTTGTTGAAAGTTGACAAGCATAGTTTTGGTCATCGTTGCAATTAATAGGAAGTAATAAATAAAGAGAGGTTTTCACATATAAATATACTATCTTGGACATCTTTTATGATTGTGAGCACTCATTAAAATATGACATGCTAAAGAGTTGATGTTGGACAAGCAAGACAATGTAATGGGTTATGTTTTCTTACATCTGAAATAAATTATATTGTCATGGATCATCCAACATGTTGACCTTGCCTTTCCCTCTCATGCTAGCCAAATACTTTGCACCAAGTAGAGGTACTACTTGTGCTTCCAAATATCCTTAAACCCAGTTTTTCCATGAGAGTCCACCATATCTACCTATGGATTGAGTAAGATCCTTCAAGTAAGTTGTCATTGTTGCAAGCAATAAAAATTGTTCTCTAAATATGTATGATTTATTAGTGTGGAGAAAATAAGCTTTATACGATCTTGTGATGTGGAAGAAATAAAAGTGACGGAATGCATAATAAAGGTCCATATCACAAGTGGCAATATAAAGTGACTTATTTTGCATTAAGACTTCGTGCATCCAACCATAAAAGCACATGACAACCTCTGCTTCCCTCTGCGAAGGGCCTACCTTTAATTCTTGTCGTATACTTCATGCAAGAGTCATGGTGATCTTCACCTTTCCTTTTTACATTTTATCCTTTGGCAAGCACAATGTGTTGGAAAGATCCTGATATATATAGCTAATTGGATGTGAGTTTTCATGAACTATTATTGTTGACATTACCCTTGAGGTAAAATGTTGGGAGGCAAAACTATAAGCCCCTATCTTTCTCTGTGTCCGGCTAAAACTTCATACCCATAAATATTGCGTGATGTTAGAAATTGTGAAAGACTAAATGATAGTTGAGTATGTGGACTTGTTGAAAAGCTCTTATATTGACTCTTTCCGATGTTATGATAAATTGCAATTGCTTCAATGACTGAGACTATAGTTTGTTAGTTCTCAATGAAGTTTATGATTCATACTTAAAATTGTAAATGAATTGTTACTTTAACATAAGAAATCATATGACAATATTTATATATGTTGTTGTTATAAGAATGACAATGATGCCCTCATGTCCGTATTTTATTTTTATCGACACCTCTATCTATAAACATGTCGACATATTTTTTGATTTCGGCTTTCTCTTGAGGACAAGCGAGGTCTAAGCTTGGGGGAGTTGATACGTCCATTTTGCATCATGCTTTTATATCGATATTTATTGCATTATGGGCTGTTATTACACATTATGTCACAATACTTACGCCTATTCTCTCTTATTTTACAAGTTTTGCATGAAGAGGGGGAATGCCGGCAGTTGGAATTCTGGGCTCGAAATGGAGAAAATATTAGAGATATATTCCGCACATCTCCAAAAGTCCTGAAACTTCACGGGAGCACATTTCAGAATATATAAAAAATATTGGGCGAAAGAAGTACCAGAGGGGGGCCACCCACCGTCCACGAGGGTGGGGGCGCGCCCCCTGCCTCGTGGGCCCCCTGGCAGCCCTATGATGCCGATCTTTGGCTATATGGAGTCTTTCGTCAAGGAAAAAATCATAAGCAAGCTTTCAGGAAGAAACTCCGCCACCACGAGGCAGAACCTTGGCGGAACCAATCTAGGGCTCCGGCGGAGCTATTCTGCCGGGGAAACTTCCCTCCGGGAGGGGAAAATCATCACCATCGTCATCACCAACGATCCTCTCATCGGGAGGGGATCAATCTCCATCAACATCTTCACCGGCACCATCTCATCTCAAACCCTAGTTCGTCGCTTGTATCCAATCTTTGTCTCAAAACCTCAGATTGGTACTTGTGGGTTGCTAGTAGTGTTGATTACTCCTTGTAGTTGATGCTAGTTGGTTTACTTGGTGGAAGATCATATGTTCAGATCCATTCTGCATATTAATACCCCTCTAATTATGAACATGAATATGATTTGTGAGTAGTTACGCTTGTTCCTGAGGACATGGGAGAAGTCTTGCTATAAGTAGTCATGTGAATTTGGTATTCGTTTGATATTTTGATGAGATGTATGTTGTCTTTCCTCTAGTGGTGTCATGTGAACGTTGACTACATGAAACTTCACCATTGTTTGGGCCTAGAGGGAGGCATTGGGAAGTAATAAGTAGATGATGGGTTGCAAGAGTGGTAGAAGCTTAAACCCTAGTTTATGCGTTGCTTTGTAAGGGGCTGATTTGGATCCATATGTTTCATGCTATGGTTAGGTTTTACCTTGATACTTCTGTTGTAGTTGCAGATGCTTGCAATAGGGGTTAATCATAAGTGGTAACCCCACTTGTGCTTAAACGATTCAGTGTAATGGTGAAGAACTTCAACAAGTTCTACAAGAATAGAAGCAAAGAGAGAAGTTCCAAGTCAAGGTCCTACAATGACAAAAGATCTTCTAGTCGAGAGCGAAACTGCTGCAATTGTGGAAGACCCGGACACTACTCCAATGAGTGTACGGCTCCCCACAAGAGAAGAGAAGATTCTCCCAAAATAAGAAGTAGAAGAGGAGAATCACCATCAAGGGAGAGAAGGAGTAGGGATGATCGATATGAATGAAGACCCTCTCAGAGAAGCAAGGATTCGGAAAGGAAGGACAAGTCATCAAGGAGCTACACAAAACGAAGACATCAAGCTCATGTTGGTGAATGGGTATCCGGCTCCGACTCCAACAATGACTCCGAGAGAAGCTATCACTCCGAATCTGAATATACTCAAGATGAAGGTGTTGCCGGTCTAGCACTTGTGTCAACCAACTCCTACGACATATTTGATTCACCAAATGAAGAATTGGAAGATGCTTATGGCCAAAGGCCCAAAGGTATCACACCCCAAGTATGTTGATTTCAATAGTGATGAAGATGACTTGTTAGGTGATGATGATTTACTTGTTGACAACTATAGTGATGAATACTATGATGAAACGAATGACAATGATAAGGAGAAGATTGCATCTCTAACTAAAGAACTAAACACTCTTAAGTTAGCTCATGAAACTATCTTAGGAGATCATCGAGAACTTTTAAGGACTCATGAGAAATTACATTTTGAAAAGCTCAACCTTGAGCAAGAGCATGAGTTCTTAAAGGCAATCAATGATGATCTTTGCAAGAAAAGTTCTTCTTACATTGCCAAGCGTTTACTCTTATCCACTTACATGCCTCAAGTCAATTCTAGTAACAAGAACAAGAAAGATTCTTCCTCTAGTAGTAACAATTATCATGCTAAATCCAATGTTGTTGCTTCTAGTAGTTCTCTTGATTCCACTAATGATTCTCTTAGACAAGTTACACTTGAGCAACAAAATAGCTTATTGAAGGGAATTATAGAGAAAGGTGTTTACAAGAGCCTTGCCGGGAGTAAGCAATTCGAGGAAATTGTACGCAAGCAAGGAAGGCACCGGAAGAATCAAGGTATTGGTTTTGAACGAAAGTTCAATGCCAATGGAGTTGAGTGGGAAGAAGATCAATACCCCAAGACGAAGTTTGTTCCTCAACAAGAGAAGTATGATCCTACTTCTTCCAAAGGGACACAAGCTCAAGATGATCTTCCACCACAAGACCACAAGCAAAAAAGGCAAGGACAAGCTTCAAGGGGAAATTGATGCATTTGAAGAAGCTCCTAAGGCTTTGGTCAAGTGGGTTCCCAAGACTACATCAAGTTCCACTTCATCAAGTACAACTACAACTCCGAGGATTCCCATCAAGATGGTGTGGATCCCGAAGAAGAAGAACTAGAGAGTTCTTGAGGGTGACTCCGCCAACATACTTCACTCTTATCATTTTGGCAAGAACAAGTGCAATCAACTTCCACATCTTGCACTAGTTCAAGGAGTCACAAACCCTCTTGTTGGTAAGACAAGGGACAAGGTAACCTAAAGCTTTCATAGACATCATCTTGTGTGTGCATCACTCTATGTCTATGGATATCCTTGTTTGTTCCTTGTGGGACTAACCTGTGTAGGTATTGAAAGTGCAACTCACTCCAAAGGATAGCTCCAAATGATCTACATCAACATAGAGCATCCACATCTTCAACACCTACATGAAGTCATCGTCGACAAAACCCAAGATTAGTTCATCCCTCTTAGGGAGGATCTCACATCTAGGGGGAGCTTTACTCTGACAATTGAGTTAAAGCAACTCTAATGGTGTGAACACAACAACGCTTTATGTAAAAGTGGTAACCCCACTTGTGCTTAAACGATGAGTATGACCTATGATCAAATGTTCTCATTTGACTCCTAAGTCAATATACTCATATATAGATGACCTAGTCATCGCCAATTGCTTGATAGATGCTAGAATTGTTTGTGCATGCTTTGCCACATATTTCAATTGCCATTTTATTGTGTGAGCATGTTGGTTGCATAATTTGCTCATTCGAGGACATCCACTTGTTGTTTTGATTGATTGGGTTCCTTTTCTTTTGGCCAAGTGGATGGACAAGAATGCCTAAGAACCTTCTCTAGCTATCTATGCTTTTCTCGTCTCAAACTCTATTCATGCTGCATCACAAAATTTGATCAAGTCAGATTCGAACCACTCTGTGTGAGGAGCACTCGGAGTCCCCAATTCGTCATAGACTTAAACTTCCAAAACTTCTTTGTGCGTTTCGGTCTAACCGATTCACCCATTTCGGTCATACCGAGATCACTAAGTCGATCTAGGTTTTCAACCTCGGTGCAACTGATTCGAACTTTTCGGTCACACCGAGTTTCAGTAACTGCTTGCAGTTATGAATCTCGGTGCCACCGAGTTGTTCCACTCGGTCACACCGACAGGGTCAGGCTATATATATCCACGGGTCAAATTTTGGAAAATTTCCGAACTTCCTCGACCCGCGCTTAGCCTGCTCTGCCTCCAAGGTCTCCGGATCGTCCTCCTCGTCGCCAGCCGCCTCCTGCCTCTGGTCTCTGCCGCCGTCAACGGAATCATCCCCGCCGTTGCCGCCCTAGCGAGTTCATCGCCGAACTAGGGTATGAACTTGATCGCTGTGCTATCCTTATCTGATTCCTAGCACATTGTGTTCACCATGTATCTTGCCACGATTATCATTCTATCCATCGAAAACACTCCGTAGTTTAGTCGTGATTTGAAAATTTAGGGTTAGGTTTCCGCCGAAACCATCTCGGACCCACCGAGTTGTGGAACTCGGTACCACCGATTCGGCTCAGGCCATTGCACATGTGATTCTCAGTCTGACCGAGAATTGCAAATCGGTGTGACCGAGTTCAGGACTTTGTGAAACCCTAGCAGTCTCGGTGCCACCGAACTGTGACTTGGTCTGACCGAGTTCACTAGTTTAGGTTCCAACAGCTGCTTCGGTATCACCGAGTTTACAAATCGGTTGATCCGAAATGCTTCCTGTGGAAAACTAAAACTAAGTTTTTGACTCATTCTTTTGCAAAAACCTCTGCATTTTGTGATGCTCATCCACTCTATCTCATCTATATCTATTCACAGGGTCTGCTGTCAGTGTTTGCAATATGTCTGATCAGAGTGACAACCAGAACAAGTCAGAGGAGTAGGTTCACTTGAGTGAGGGCACTAGTTCCTCTAGCAGCTCTAATGAGGGTAGCAGGAGCACCCCAAGCAACTTACCCAAAGCTGCCACCAGGGCCAGAAAGAAGAAAACGTCTGAATCTGAGGATGAAGACTATGTGGCAGTTAAGGATGAGGCCACTTCCAAGAAGAAAGTAGTTAAAAAGGAATATAGCACTTCTGCTGCAACTAAGCCTGGTATGAAAATCAAAGTGCCTGCAA